>NW_027485515.1:0-35837 GCF_050908995.1 Andrena cerasifolii
GGCGCAGGTGTTTCGAGGCAGTGACTGTTCACGAAGAGACGCTGAATTTTCGAACGCCTCTTGAAACCCCTGCGCCTCTTATTTGCAACTTAAGGCGATGCCTTTGAAGCTGAAATTTAGTATACCTCTATCCACTTCATTTTCTCCTGATATATTTGGCCAAAATCTGCGAAAATTTTCAGAATCCACAGAATTGGGCTTTGTAACAGGAGAACATGCCGTCGAAAGAGATGGCACAAAGTAACGTCTCCGGAGAGCAAATCAAAGAGCGAGAAGTGGCGCAGGTGTTTCGAGACTGTGATTGTTTTAACAACGAGACGCAGAATTTTCGAACGCCTCTTGAAAGGCCTGCGCCTCTTATTTGCAACTTTAAGGCGATGCCTTTGAAGCTGAAATTTAGTATACCTCTTTCCACTTCATTTTGTCCTGATATATTGGCCAAAATCTGGCGAAAATTTTCAGAATCCACAGAATTGGGCTTTGTAACAGGAGAACATGCCGTCGAAAGAGATGGCACAAAGTAACGTCTCCGGATGGCAAATCAATGAGCGAGAAGTGGCGCAGATGTTTCGAGACAGTGACTGTTTAACGAAGAGTCGCACAATTTTCGAACGCCTCTTGAAAGTCCTGCGCCTCTGATTTGATACTTTTAAGCGATGCCTTTGAAGCTGAAATTTAGTATACCTCTTTCCACTTCATGTTCTCCTGATATATTGGACAAAATCTAGCGAAAATTTTCAGAATGCACAAAATTGGGCTTTCTAACAGGAGAATATGCCGTCGAAGGAGATGGCACAAAGTAACGTCTCCGGAGAGCAAATCAAAGAGCGAGAAGTGGCGCAGGTGTTTCGAGACAGTGACTGTTTCACGAAGAGACGCTGAATTTTCGAAAGCCTCTTGAAAGGCCTGCGCCTCTTAATTGAAACTTTAAGGCGATGCCTTTGAAGCTGGAATTTAGTATACCTATTTCCACTTCATGTTCTCCTGATATATTGGCCAAAATCTAGCGAAAATTTTCAGAATGCACATCATTGGGCTTTGTAACAGGAGAACATGCCGTCGAAAGAGATGGCACAAAGTAACGTCTCCGGAGGGCAAATCAAAGAGCGAGATATGGCGCAGATGTTTCGAGACAGTGACTGATTAACGAAGAGACGCAGAATTTTCGAACGCCTCTTGAAAGGCCTGCGCCTCTTATTTGCAACTTTAAGGCGATGCCTTTGAAGCTGAAATTTAGTATACCTCTTTCCACTTCATGTTCTCCTGATATATTGGACAAAATCTAGCGAATATTTTCAGAATGCACAAAATTGGGCTTTGTAACAGGAGAATATGCCGTCGAAAGAGATGGCGCAAAGTAACGTCTCCGGAGAGCAAATCAAAGAGCGAGAAGTGGCGCAGATGTTTCGAGACAGTGACTGTTTAACGAAGACACGCAGAATTTTCGAACGCCTCTTGAAAAGCCTGCGCCTCTGATTTGCAACTTTAAGGCGATGCCTTTGAAGCTGAAGTTTAGTATACCTCTTTCCAGTTCATGTTATCCCGATATATTGGCCACAATCTGGCGAAAATTTCGAGAATACACAAAATTGAGCTTTATAACAGGAGAACATGCCGTCGAAAGAGATGGAACAATATAACGTCTCCGGACAGCAAACGAAAGAGCGAGAAGTGCCGCAGGTGTTTCGAGACAGTGACTGTTTCACGAAGAGACGCTGAATTTTCGAAAGCCTCTTGAAAGGCCTGCGCCTCTTAATTGCAACTTTAAGGCGATGCCTTTGAAGCTGAAATTTAGTATACCTATTTCCACTTCATGTTCTCCTGATATATTGGCCAAAATCTAGCGAAAATTTTCAGAATGCACAAAATTGGGCTTTGTAACAGGAGAATATGCCGTCGAAAGAGATGGCACAAAGTAACGTCTCCGGAGAGCAAATCAAAGAGCGAGAAGTGTCGCAGGTGTTTTGAGACAGTGACTGTTTAACGAAGAGACGCACAATTTTCGAACGCCTCTTGAAAGGCCTGCGCCTCTGATTTGCAACTTTAAGGCGGTGCCTATGAAGCTGAAATTTAGTATACCTCTTTTGACTTCATGTTCTCCTGATATATTGGCCAAAATCTAGCGAAAATTTTCAGAATGCACAAAATTGGGCTTTGTAACAGGAGAACATGCCGTCGAAAGAGATGGCACAAAGTAACGTCTCCGGAGAGCAAATCAAAGAGCGAGAAGTGGCGCAGGTGTTTTGAGACAGTGACTGTTTAACGAAGAGTCGCACAATTTTCGAACGCCTCTTGAAAGGCCTGCGCCTCTGATTTGATACTTTTAAGCGATGCCTTTGAAGCTGAAATTTAGTATACCTCTTTCCACTTCATGTTCTCCTGATATATTGGCCAAAACCTAGTGAAAATTTTCAGAATGCACAAAATTGGGCTTTGTAACAGGAGAATATGCCGTCGAAAGAGATGGCACAAAGTAACGTCTCCGGAGAGCAAATCAAAGAGCGAGAAGTGGCGCAGGTGTTTTGAGACAGTGACTGTTTAACGAAGAGACGCACAATTTTCGAACGCCTCTTGAAAGGCCTGCGCCTCTGATTTGCAACTTTAAGGCGATGCCTATGAAGCTGAAATTTAGTATACCTCTTTTGACTTCATGTTCTCCTGATAAATTGGCCAAAATCTGGCGAAAATTTCGAGAATACACAAAATTGAGCTTTATAACAGGAGAACATGCCGTCGAAAGAGATGGTACAATATAACGTCTCCGGACAGCAAACGAAAGAGCGAGAAGTGGCGCAGGTGTTTTGAGACAGTGACTGTTTAACGAAGAGACGCACAATTTTCGAACGCCTCTTGAAAGGCCTGCGCCTCTGATTTGCAACTTTAAGGCGATGCCTATGAAGCTGAAATTTAGTATACCTCTTTTGACTTCATGTTCTCCTGATATATTGGCCAAAATCTAGCGAAAATTTTCAGAATGCACAAAATTGGGCTTTGTAACAGGAGAACATGCCGTCGAAAGAGATGGCACAAAGTAACGTCTCCGGAGAGCAAATCAAAGAGCGAGAAGTGGCGCAGGTGTTTTGAGACAGTGACTGATTAACGAAGAGACGCAGAATTTTCGAACGCCTCTTGAAACGCCTGCGCCTCTTATTTGCAACTTTAAGGCGATGCCTTTGAAGCTGAAATTTAGTATACCTCTTTCCACTTCATTTTCTCCTGATATATTGGCCAAAATCTGGCGAAAATTTTCAGAATCCACAGAATTGGGCTTTGTAACAGGAGAACATGCCGTCGAAAGAGATGGCACAAAGTAACGTCTCCGGATGGCAAATCAATGAGCGAGAAGTGGCGCAGATGTTTCGAGACAGTGACTGTTTAACGAAGAGTCGCACAATTTTCGAACGCCTCTTGAAAGTCCTGCGCCTCTGATTGGATACTTTTAAGCGATGCCTTTGAAGCTGAAATTTAGTATACCTCTTTCCACTTCATGTTCTCCTGATATATTGGACAAAATCTAGCGCAAATTTTCAGAATGCACAAAATTGGGCTTTGTAACAGGAGAATATGCCGTCGAAAGAGATGGCACAAAGTAACGTCTCCGGAGAGCAAATCAAAGAGCGAGAAGTGGCGCAGATGTTTCGAGACAGTGACTGTTTAACGAAGACACGCAGAATTTTCGAACGCCTCTTGAAAGGCCTGCGCCTCTGATTTGCAACTTTAAGGCGATGCCTTTGAAGCTGAAATTTAGTATACCTCTTTCCACTTCATTTTCTCCTGATATATTGGCCAAAATCTGGCGAAAATTTTCAGAATCCACAGAATTGGGCTTTGTAACAGGAGAACATGCCGTCGAAAGAGATGGTACAATATAACGTCTCCGGACAGCAAACGAAAGAGCGAGAAGTGGCGCAGGTGTTTCGAGACAGTGATTGTTTCACGAAGAGACGCTGAATTTTCGAAAGCCTCTTGAAAGGCCTGCGCCTCTTAATTGAAACTTTAAGGCGATGCCTTTGAAGCTGGAATTTAGTATACCTATTTCCACTTCATGTTCTCCTGATATATTGGCCAAAATCTAGCGAAAATTTTCAGAATGCACATCATTGGGCTTTGTAACAGGAGAACATGCCGTCGAAAGAGATGGCACAAAGTAACGTCTCCGGAGAGCAAATCAAAGAGCGAGAAGTGGCGCAGGTGTTTTGAGACAGTGACTGTTTAACGAAGAGTCGCACAATTTTCGAACGCCTCTTGAAAGGCCTGCGCCTCTGATTTGATACTTTTAAGCGATGCCTTTGAAGCTGAAATTTAGTATACCTCTTTCGACTTCATGTTCTCCTGATATATTGGCCAAAACCTAGCGAAAATTTTCAGAATGCACAAAATTGGGCTTTGTAACAGGAGAACATGCCGTCGAAAGAGATGGCACAAAGTAACGTCTCCGGAGAGCAAATCAAAGCGCGAGATATGGCGCAGATGTTTCGAGACAGTGACTGATTAACGAAGAGACGCAGAATTTTCGAACGCCTCTTGAAACGCCTGCGCCTCTTATTTGCAACTTTAAGGCGATGCCTTTGAAGCTGAAATTTAGTATACCTCTTTCCACTTCATTTTCTCCTGATATATTGGCCAAAATCTGGCGAAAATTTTCAGAATCCACAGAATTGGGCTTTGTAACAGGAGAACATGCCGTCGAAAGAGATGGCACAAAGTAACGTCTCCGGATGGCAAATCAATGAGCGAGAAGTGGCGCAGATGTTTCGAGACAGTGACTGTTTAACGAAGAGTCGCACAATTTTCGAACGCCTCTTGAAAGTCCTGCGCCTCTGATTGGATACTTTTAAGCGATGCCTTTGAAGCTGAAATTTAGTATACCTCTTTCCACTTCATGTTCTCCTGATATATTGGACAAAATCTAGCGCAAATTTTCAGAATGCACAAAATTGGGCTTTGTAACAGGAGAATATGCCGTCGAAAGAGATGGCACAAAGTAACGTCTCCGGAGAGCAAATCAAAGAGCGAGAAGTGGCGCAGATGTTTCGAGACAGTGATTGTTTAACAACGAGACGCACAATTTTCGAACGGCTCTTGAAAGGCCTGCGCCTCTTATTTGCAACTTTAAGGCGATGCCTTTGAAGCTGAAATTTAGTATACCTCTTTCCACTTCATGTTCTCCTGATATATTGGCCAAAATCTAGCGAAAATTTTCAGAATGCACAAAATTGGGCTTTGTAACAGGAGAATATGCCGTCGAAAGAGATGGCACAAAGTAACGTCTCCGGAGAGCAAATCAAAGAGCGAGAAGTGGCGCAGGTGTTTTGAGACAGTGACTGTTTAACGAAGAGACGCACAATTTTCGAACGCCTCTTGAGAGGCCTGCGCCTCTGATTTGCAACTTTAAGGCGATGCCTATGAAGCTGAAATTTAGTATACCTCTTTTGACTTCATGTTCTCCTGATATATTGGCCAAAAATCTGGCGATAATTTCGAGAATACACAAAATTGTGCTTTGTAGCAGGACAACATGCCGTCGAAAGAGATGGAACAAAGTAACGTCTCTGGAGAGCAAATCAAAGAGCGAGAAGTGGCGCAGGTGTTTCGAGACAGTGATTGTTTAACAACGAGACGCAGAATTTTCGAACGCCTCTTGAAAGGCCTGCGCCTCTTATTTGCAACTTTAAGGCGATGCCTTTGAAGCTGAAATTTAGTATACCTCTTTCCAATTCATTTTCTCCTGATATATTGGCCAAAATCTGGCGAAAATTTCGAGGATACACAAAATTGAGCTTTATAACAGGAGAACATGCCGTCGAAAGAGATGGTACAATATAACGTCTCCGGACAGCAAACGAAAGAGCGAGAAGTGGCGCAGGTGTTTCGAGGCAGTGACTGTTTCACGAAGAGACGCTGAATTTTCGAACGCCTCTTGAAACGCCTGCGCCTCTTATTTGCAACTTTAAGGCGATGCCTTTGAAGCTGAAATTTAGTATACCTCTATCCACTTCATTTTCTCCTGATATATTGGCCAAAATCTGGCGAAAATTTTCAGAATCCACAGAATTGGGCTTTGTAACAGGAGAACATGCCGTCGAAAGAGATGGCACAAAGTAACGTCTCCGGAGAGCAAATCAAAGAGCGAGAAGTGGCGCAGGTGTTTCGAGACTGTGATTGTTTAACAACGAGACGCAGAATTTTCGAACGCCTCTTGAAAGGCCTGCGCCTCTTATTTGCAACTTTAAGGCGATGCCTTTGAAGCTGAAATTTAGTATACCTCTTTCCACTTCATTTTGTCCTGATATATTGGCCAAAATCTGGCGAAAATTTTCAGAATCCACAGAATTGGGCTTTGTAACAGGAGAACATGCCGTCGAAAGAGATGGCACAAAGTAACGTCTCCGGATGGCAAATCAATGAGCGAGAAGTGGCGCAGATGTTTCGAGACAGTGACTGTTTAACGAAGAGTCGCACAATTTTCGAACGCCTCTTGAAAGTCCTGCGCCTCTGATTTGATACTTTTAAGCGATGCCTTTGAAGCTGAAATTTAGTATACCTCTTTCCACTTCATGTTCTCCTGATATATTGGACAAAATCTAGCGAAAATTTTCAGAATGCACAAAATTGGGCTTTCTAACAGGAGAATATGCCGTCGAAGGAGATGGCACAAAGTAACGTCTCCGGAGAGCAAATCAAAGAGCGAGAAGTGGCGCAGGTGTTTCGAGACAGTGACTGTTTCACGAAGAGACGCTGAATTTTCGAAAGCCTCTTGAAAGGCCTGCGCCTCTTAATTGAAACTTTAAGGCGATGCCTTTGAAGCTGGAATTTAGTATACCTATTTCCACTTCATGTTCTCCTGATATATTGGCCAAAATCTAGCGAAAATTTTCAGAATGCACATCATTGGGCTTTGTAACAGGAGAACATGCCGTCGAAAGAGATGGCACAAAGTAACGTCTCCGGAGGGCAAATCAAAGAGCGAGATATGGCGCAGATGTTTCGAGACAGTGACTGATTAACGAAGAGACGCAGAATTTTCGAACGCCTCTTGAAAGGCCTGCGCCTCTTATTTGCAACTTTAAGGCGATGCCTTTGAAGCTGAAATTTAGTATACCTCTTTCCACTTCATGTTCTCCTGATATATTGGACAAAATCTAGCGAATATTTTCAGAATGCACAAAATTGGGCTTTGTAACAGGAGAATATGCCGTCGAAAGAGATGGCGCAAAGTAACGTCTCCGGAGAGCAAATCAAAGAGCGAGAAGTGGCGCAGATGTTTCGAGACAGTGACTGTTTAACGAAGACACGCAGAATTTTCGAACGCCTCTTGAAAAGCCTGCGCCTCTGATTTGCAACTTTAAGGCGATGCCTTTGAAGCTGAAGTTTAGTATACCTCTTTCCAGTTCATGTTATCCCGATATATTGGCCACAATCTGGCGAAAATTTCGAGAATACACAAAATTGAGCTTTATAACAGGAGAACATGCCGTCGAAAGAGATGGAACAATATAACGTCTCCGGACAGCAAACGAAAGAGCGAGAAGTGCCGCAGGTGTTTCGAGACAGTGACTGTTTCACGAAGAGACGCTGAATTTTCGAAAGCCTCTTGAAAGGCCTGCGCCTCTTAATTGCAACTTTAAGGCGATGCCTTTGAAGCTGAAATTTAGTATACCTATTTCCACTTCATGTTCTCCTGATATATTGGCCAAAATCTAGCGAAAATTTTCAGAATGCACAAAATTGGGCTTTGTAACAGGAGAATATGCCGTCGAAAGAGATGGCACAAAGTAACGTCTCCGGAGAGCAAATCAAAGAGCGAGAAGTGGCGCAGGTGTTTTGAGACAGTGACTGTTTAACGAAGAGACGCACAATTTTCGAACGCCTCTTGAAAGGCCTGCGCCTCTGATTTGCAACTTTAAGGCGGTGCCTATGAAGCTGAAATTTAGTATACCTCTTTTGACTTCATGTTCTCCTGATATATTGGCCAAAATCTAGCGAAAATTTTCAGAATGCACAAAATTGGGCTTTGTAACAGGAGAACATGCCGTCGAAAGAGATGGCACAAAGTAACGTCTCCGGAGAGCAAATCAAAGAGCGAGAAGTGGCGCAGGTGTTTTGAGACAGTGACTGTTTAACGAAGAGTCGCACAATTTTCGAACGCCTCTTGAAAGGCCTGCGCCTCTGATTTGATACTTTTAAGCGATGCCTTTGAAGCTGAAATTTAGTATACCTCTTTCCACTTCATGTTCTCCTGATATATTGGCCAAAACCTAGTGAAAATTTTCAGAATGCACAAAATTGGGCTTTGTAACAGGAGAATATGCCGTCGAAAGAGATGGCACAAAGTAACGTCTCCGGAGAGCAAATCAAAGAGCGAGAAGTGGCGCAGGTGTTTTGAGACAGTGACTGTTTAACGAAGAGACGCACAATTTTCGAACGCCTCTTGAAAGGCCTGCGCCTCTGATTTGCAACTTTAAGGCGATGCCTATGAAGCTGAAATTTAGTATACCTCTTTTGACTTCATGTTCTCCTGATAAATTGGCCAAAATCTGGCGAAAATTTCGAGAATACACAAAATTGAGCTTTATAACAGGAGAACATGCCGTCGAAAGAGATGGTACAATATAACGTCTCCGGACAGCAAACGAAAGAGCGAGAAGTGGCGCAGGTGTTTTGAGACAGTGACTGTTTAACGAAGAGACGCACAATTTTCGAACGCCTCTTGAAAGGCCTGCGCCTCTGATTTGCAACTTTAAGGCGATGCCTATGAAGCTGAAATTTAGTATACCTCTTTTGACTTCATGTTCTCCTGATATATTGGCCAAAATCTAGCGAAAATTTTCAGAATGCACAAAATTGGGCTTTGTAACAGGAGAACATGCCGTCGAAAGAGATGGCACAAAGTAACGTCTCCGGAGAGCAAATCAAAGAGCGAGAAGTGGCGCAGGTGTTTTGAGACAGTGACTGATTAACGAAGAGACGCAGAATTTTCGAACGCCTCTTGAAACGCCTGCGCCTCTTATTTGCAACTTTAAGGCGATGCCTTTGAAGCTGAAATTTAGTATACCTCTTTCCACTTCATTTTCTCCTGATATATTGGCCAAAATCTGGCGAAAATTTTCAGAATCCACAGAATTGGGCTTTGTAACAGGAGAACATGCCGTCGAAAGAGATGGCACAAAGTAACGTCTCCGGATGGCAAATCAATGAGCGAGAAGTGGCGCAGATGTTTCGAGACAGTGACTGTTTAACGAAGAGTCGCACAATTTTCGAACGCCTCTTGAAAGTCCTGCGCCTCTGATTGGATACTTTTAAGCGATGCCTTTGAAGCTGAAATTTAGTATACCTCTTTCCACTTCATGTTCTCCTGATATATTGGACAAAATCTAGCGCAAATTTTCAGAATGCACAAAATTGGGCTTTGTAACAGGAGAATATGCCGTCGAAAGAGATGGCACAAAGTAACGTCTCCGGAGAGCAAATCAAAGAGCGAGAAGTGGCGCAGATGTTTCGAGACAGTGACTGTTTAACGAAGACACGCAGAATTTTCGAACGCCTCTTGAAAGGCCTGCGCCTCTGATTTGCAACTTTAAGGCGATGCCTTTGAAGCTGAAATTTAGTATACCTCTTTCCACTTCATTTTCTCCTGATATATTGGCCAAAATCTGGCGAAAATTTTCAGAATCCACAGAATTGGGCTTTGTAACAGGAGAACATGCCGTCGAAAGAGATGGTACAATATAACGTCTCCGGACAGCAAACGAAAGAGCGAGAAGTGGCGCAGGTGTTTCGAGACAGTGATTGTTTCACGAAGAGACGCTGAATTTTCGAAAGCCTCTTGAAAGGCCTGCGCCTCTTAATTGAAACTTTAAGGCGATGCCTTTGAAGCTGGAATTTAGTATACCTATTTCCACTTCATGTTCTCCTGATATATTGGCCAAAATCTAGCGAAAATTTTCAGAATGCACATCATTGGGCTTTGTAACAGGAGAACATGCCGTCGAAAGAGATGGCACAAAGTAACGTCTCCGGAGAGCAAATCAAAGAGCGAGAAGTGGCGCAGGTGTTTTGAGACAGTGACTGTTTAACGAAGAGTCGCACAATTTTCGAACGCCTCTTGAAAGGCCTGCGCCTCTGATTTGATACTTTTAAGCGATGCCTTTGAAGCTGAAATTTAGTATACCTCTTTCGACTTCATGTTCTCCTGATATATTGGCCAAAACCTAGCGAAAATTTTCAGAATGCACAAAATTGGGCTTTGTAACAGGAGAACATGCCGTCGAAAGAGATGGCACAAAGTAACGTCTCCGGAGAGCAAATCAAAGCGCGAGATATGGCGCAGATGTTTCGAGACAGTGACTGATTAACGAAGAGACGCAGAATTTTCGAACGCCTCTTGAAACGCCTGCGCCTCTTATTTGCAACTTTAAGGCGATGCCTTTGAAGCTGAAATTTAGTATACCTCTTTCCACTTCATTTTCTCCTGATATATTGGCCAAAATCTGGCGAAAATTTTCAGAATCCACAGAATTGGGCTTTGTAACAGGAGAACATGCCGTCGAAAGAGATGGCACAAAGTAACGTCTCCGGATGGCAAATCAATGAGCGAGAAGTGGCGCAGATGTTTCGAGACAGTGACTGTTTAACGAAGAGTCGCACAATTTTCGAACGCCTCTTGAAAGTCCTGCGCCTCTGATTGGATACTTTTAAGCGATGCCTTTGAAGCTGAAATTTAGTATACCTCTTTCCACTTCATGTTCTCCTGATATATTGGACAAAATCTAGCGCAAATTTTCAGAATGCACAAAATTGGGCTTTGTAACAGGAGAATATGCCGTCGAAAGAGATGGCACAAAGTAACGTCTCCGGAGAGCAAATCAAAGAGCGAGAAGTGGCGCAGATGTTTCGAGACAGTGACTGTTTAACGAAGGCACGCAGAATTTTCGAACGCCTCTTGAAAGGCCTGCGCCTCTGATTTGCAACTTTAAGGCGATGCCTTTGAAGCTGAAATTTAGTATACCTCTTTCCACTTCATGTTATCCTGATATATTGGCCAAAATCTGGCGAAAATTTTCAGAATCCACAGAATTGGGCTTTGTAACAGGAGAACATGCCGTCGAAAGAGATGGCACAAAGTAACGTCTCCGGAGAGCAAATCAAAGAGCGAGAAGTGGCGCAGGTGTTTTGAGACAGTGACTGTTTAACGAAGAGACGCACAATTTTCGAACGCCTCTTGAAAGGCCTGCGCCTCCTATTTGCAACTTTAAGGCGATGCCTTTGAAACTGAAATTTAGTATACCTCTTTCCACTTCATGTTCTCCTGATATATTGGACAAAATCTGGCGAAAATTTTCAGAATGCACAAAATTGGGCTTTGTAACAGGAGAATATGCCGTCGAAAGAGATGGCGCAAAGTAACGTCTCCGGAGAGCAAATCAAAGAGCGAGAAGTGGCGCAGATGTTTCGAGACAGTGACTGTTTAACGAAGACACGCAGAATTTTCGAACGCCTCTTGAAAGGCCTGCGCCTCTGATTTGCAACTTTAAGGCGATGCCTTTGAAGCTGAAGTTTAGTATACCTCTTTCCACTTCATGTTATCCTGATATATTGGCCACAATCTGGCGAAAATTTCGAGAATACACAAAATTGAGCTTTATAACAGGAGAACATGCCGTCGAAAGAGATGGAACAATATAACGTCTCCGGAGAGCAAACGAAAGAGCGAGAAGTGCCGCAGGTGTTTCGAGACAGTGACTGTTTCACGAAGAGACGCTGAATTTTCGAAAGCCTCTTGAAAGGCCTGCGCCTCTTAATTGCAACTTTAAGGCGATGCCTTTGAAGCTGAAATTTAGTATACCTATTTCCACTTCATGTTCTCCTGATATATTGGCCAAAATCTAGCGAAAATTTTCAGAATGCACAAAATTGGGCTTTGTAACAGGAGAACATGCCGTCGAAAGAGATGGCACAAAGTAACGTCTCCGGAGAGCAAATCAAAGAGCGAGATATGGCGCAGATGTTTCGAGACAGTGACTGATTAACGAAGAGACGCAGAATTTTCGAACGCCTCTTGAAACGCCTGCGCCTCTTATTTGCAACTTTAACGCGATGCCTTTGAAGCTGAAATTTAGTATACCTCTTTCCACTTCATTTTCTCCTGATATATTGGCCAAAATCTGGCGAAAATTTTCAGAATCCACAGAATTGGGCTTTGTAACAGGAGAACATGCCGTCGAAAGAGATGGCACAAAGTAACGTCTCCGGATGGCAAATCAATGAGCGAGAAGTGGCGCAGATGTTTCGAGACAGTGACTGTTTAACGAAGAGTCGCACAATTTTCGAACGCCTCTTGAAAGTCCTGCGCCTCTGATTTGATACTTTTAAGCGATGCCTTTGAAGCTGAAATTTAGTATACCTCTTTCCACTTCATGTTCTCCTGATATATTGGACAAAATCTAGCGCAAATTTTCAGAATGCACAAAATTGGGCTTTGTAACAGGAGAATATGCCGTCGAAAGAGATGGCACAAAGTAACGTCTCCGGAGAGCAAATCAAAGAGCGAGAAGTGGCGCAGATGTTTCGAGACAGTGACTGTTTAACGAAGACACGCAGAATTTTCGAACGCCTCTTGAAAGGCCTGCGCCTCTGATTTGCAACTTTAAGGCGATGCCTTTGAAGCTGAAATTTAGTATACCTCTTTCCACTTCATGTTATCCTGATATATTGGCCACAATCTGGCGAAAATTTTCAGAATGCACAAATTTGGGCTTTGTAACAGGAGAACATGCCGTCGAAAGAGATGGCACAAAGTAACGTCTCCGGAGAGCAAATCAAAGAGCGAGAAGTGGCGCAGGTGTTTCGAGACAGTGATTGTTTAACAACGAGACGCAGAATTTTCGAACGCCTCTTGAAAGGCCTGCGGCTCTTATTTGCAACTTTAAGGCGATGCCTTTGAAGCTGAAATTTAGTATACCTCTTTCCACTTCATTTTCTCCTGATATATTGGCCAAAATCTGGCGAAAATTTTCAGAATCCACAGAATTGGGCTTTGTAACAGGAGAACATGCCGTCGAAAGAGATGGCACAAAGTAACGTCTCCGGAGAGCAAATCAAAGAGCGAGAAGTGGCGCAGGTGTTTTGAGACAGTGACTGTTTAACGAAGAGACGC
Organism: Andrena cerasifolii; assembly: GCF_050908995.1. Taxonomy (NCBI): domain Eukaryota; kingdom Metazoa; phylum Arthropoda; class Insecta; order Hymenoptera; family Andrenidae; genus Andrena; species Andrena cerasifolii. The sequence continues at coordinate 13,157 of NW_027485515.1, forward strand.
ACAATTTTCGAACGCCTCTTGAAAGGCCTGCGCCTCTTAATTGCAAGTTTAAGGCGATGCCTTTGAAGCTGAAATTTAGTATACCTCTTTCAACTTCATGTTCTCCTGATATATTGGCCAAAATCTCCCGAAAATTTTCAGAATGCCCAGAATTGGGCTTTGTAACAGGAGAACATGCCGTCGAAAGAGATGGCACAAAGTAACGTCTCCGGAGGGCAAATCAATGAGCGAGAAGTGGCGCAGATGTTTCGAGACAGTGACTGTTTAACGAAGAGTCGCACAATTTTCGAACGCCTCTTGAAAGGCCTGCGCCTCTGATTTGATACTTTTAAGCGATGCCTTTGAAGCTGAAATTTAGTATACCTCTTTCGACTTCATGTTCTCCTGATATATTGGCCAAAATCTAGCGAAAATTTTCAGAATGCACAAAATTGGGCTTTGTAACAGGAGAACATGCCGTCGAAAGAGATGGCACAAAGTAACGTCACCGGAGAGCAAATCAAAGAGCGAGATATGGCGCAGATGTTTCGAGACAGTGACTGATTAACGAAGAGACGCAGAATTTTCGAACGCCTCTTGAAACGCCTGCGCCTCTTATTTGCAACTTTAAGGCGATGCCTTTGAAGCTGAAATTTAGTATACCTCTTTCCACTTCATTTTCTCCTGATATATTGGCCAAAATCTGGCGAAAATTTTCAGAATCCACAGAATTGGGCTTTGTAACAGGAGAACATGCCGTCGAAAGAGATGGCACAAAGTAACGTCTCCGGATGGCAAATCAATGAGCGAGAAGTGGCGCAGATGTTTCGAGACAGTGACTGTTTAACGAAGAGTCGCACAATTTTCGAACGCCTCTTGAAAGTCCTGCGCCTCTGATTTGATACTTTTAAGCGATGCCTTTGAAGCTGAAATTTAGTATACCTCTTTCCACTTCATGTTCTCCTGATATATTGGACAAAATCTAGCGCAAATTTTCAGAATGCACAAAATTGGGCTTTGTAACAGGAGAATATGCCGTCGAAAGAGATGGCACAAAGTAACGTCTCCGGAGAGCAAATCAAAGAGCGAGAAGTGGCGCAGATGTTTCGAGACAGTGACTGTTTAACGAAGACACGCAGAATTTTCGAACGCCTCTTGAAAGGCCTGCGCCTCTGATTTGCAACTTTAAGGCGATGCCTTTGAAGCTGAAGTTTAGTATACCTCTTTCCACTTCATGTTATCCTGATATATTGGCCACAATCTGGCGAAAATTTCGAGAATACACAAAATTGAGCTTTATAACAGGAGAACATGCCGTCGAAAGAGATGGAACAATATAACGTCTCCGGACAGCAAACGAAAGAGCGAGAAGTGCCGCAGGTGTTTCGAGAGAGTGACTGTTTCACGAAGAGACGCTGAATTTTCGAAAGCCTCTTGAAAGGCCTGCGCCTCTTAATTGCAACTTTAAGGCGATGCCTTTGAAGCTGTAATTTAGTATACCTATTTCCACTTCATGTTCTCCTGATATATTGGCCAAAATCTAGCGAAAATTTTCAGAATGCACAAAATTGGGCTTTGTAACAGGAGAATATGCCGTCGAAAGAGATGGCACAAAGTAACGTCTCCGGAGAGCAAATCAAAGAGCGAGAAGTGGCGCAGGTGTTTTGAGACAGTGACTGTTTAACGAAGAGACGCTGAATTTTCGAAAGCCTCTTGAAAGGCCTGCGCCTCTTAATTGACACTTTAAGGCGATGCCTTTGAAGCTGGAATTTGGTATACCTATTTCCACTTCATGTTCTCCTGATATATTGGGCAAAATCTAGCGAAAATTTTCAGAATGCACATCATTGGGCTTTGTAACAGGAGAACATGCCGTCGAAAGAGATGGCACAAAGTAACGTCTCCGGAGAGCAAATCAAAGAGCGAGAAGTGGCGCAGATGTTTCGAGACAGTGACTGTTTAACGAAGACACGCAGAATTTTCGAACGCCTCTTGAAAGGCCTGCGCCTCTGATTTGCAACTTTAAGGCGATGCCTTTGAAGCTGAAGTTTAGTATACCTCTTTCCACTTCATGTTATCCTGATATATTGGCCACAATCTGGCGAAAATTTCGAGAATACACAAAATTGAGCTTTATAACAGGAGAACATGCCGTCGAAAGAGATGGAACAATATAACGTCTCCGGAGAGCAAACGAAAGAGCGAGAAGTGCCGCAGGTGTTTCGAGACAGTGACTGTTTCACGAAGAGACGCTGAATTTTCGAAAGCCTCTTGAAAGGCCTGCGCCTCTTAATTGCAACTTTAAGGCGATGCCTTTGAAGCTGAAATTTAGTATACCTATTTCCACTTCATGTTCTCCTGATATATTGGCCAAAATCTAGCGAAAATTTTCAGAATGCACAAAATTGGGCTTTGTAACAGGAGAACATGCCGTCGAAAGAGATGGCACAAAGTAACGTCTCCGGAGAGCAAATCAAAGAGCGAGATATGGCGCAGATGTTTCGAGACAGTGACTGATTAACGAAGAGACGCAGAATTTTCGAACGCCTCTTGAAACGCCTGCGCCTCTTATTTGCAACTTTAACGCGATGCCTTTGAAGCTGAAATTTAGTATACCTCTTTCCACTTCATTTTCTCCTGATATATTGGCCAAAATCTGGCGAAAATTTTCAGAATCCACAGAATTGGGCTTTGTAACAGGAGAACATGCCGTCGAAAGAGATGGCACAAAGTAACGTCTCCGGATGGCAAATCAATGAGCGAGAAGTGGCGCAGATGTTTCGAGACAGTGACTGTTTAACGAAGAGTCGCACAATTTTCGAACGCCTCTTGAAAGTCCTGCGCCTCTGATTTGATACTTTTAAGCGATGCCTTTGAAGCTGAAATTTAGTATACCTCTTTCCACTTCATGTTCTCCTGATATATTGGACAAAATCTAGCGCAAATTTTCAGAATGCACAAAATTGGGCTTTGTAACAGGAGAATATGCCGTCGAAAGAGATGACACAAAGTAACGTCTCCGGAGAGCAAATCAAAGAGCGAGAAGTGGCGCAGATGTTTCGAGACAGTGACTGTTTAACGAAGACACGCAGAATTTTCGAACGCCTCTTGAAAGGCCTGCGCCTCTGATTTGCAACTTTAAGGCGATGCCTTTGAAGCTGAAATTTAGTATACCTCTTTCCACTTCATGTTATCCTGATATATTGGCCACAATCTGGCGAAAATTTTCAGAATGCACAAATTTGGGCTTTGTAACAGGAGAACATGCCGTCGAAAGAGATGGCACAAAGTAACGTCTCCGGAGAGCAAATCAAAGAGCGAGAAGTGGCGCAGGTGTTTCGAGACAGTGATTGTTTAACAACGAGACGCAGAATTTTCGAACGCCTCTTGAAAGGCCTGCGGCTCTTATTTGCAACTTTAAGGCGATGCCTTTGAAGCTGAAATTTAGTATACCTCTTTCCACTTCATTTTCTCCTGATATATTGGCCAAAATCTGGCGAAAATTTTCAGAATCCACAGAATTGGGCTTTGTAACAGGAGAACATGCCGTCGAAAGAGATGGCACAAAGTAACGTCTCCGGAGAGCAAATCAAAGAGCGAGAAGTGGCGCAGGTGTTTTGAGACAGTGATTGTTTAACGAAGAGACGCACAATTTTCGAACGCCTCTTGAAAGGCCTGCGCCTCTTAATTGCAAGTTTAAGGCGATGCCTTTGAAGCTGAAATTTAGTATACCTCTTTCAACTTCATGTTCTCCTGATATATTGGCCAAAATCTCCCGAAAATTTTCAGAATGCCCAGAATTGGGCTTTGTAACAGGAGAACATGCCGTCGAAAGAGATGGCACAAAGTAACGTCTCCGGAGGGCAAATCAATGAGCGAGAAGTGGCGCAGATGTTTCGAGACAGTGACTGTTTAACGAAGAGTCGCACAATTTTCGAACGCCTCTTGAAAGGCCTGCGCCTCTGATTTGATACTTTTAAGCGATGCCTTTGAAGCTGAAATTTAGTATACCTCTTTCGACTTCATGTTCTCCTGATATATTGGCCAAAATCTAGCGAAAATTTTCAGAATGCACAAAATTGGGCTTTGTAACAGGAGAACATGCCGTCGAAAGAGATGGCACAAAGTAACGTCTCCGGAGAGCAAATCAAAGAGCGAGATATGGCGCAGATGTTTCGAGACAGTGACTGATTAACGAAGAGACGCAGAATTTTCGAACGCCTCTTGAAACGCCTGCGCCTCTTATTTGCAACTTTAAGGCGATGCCTTTGAAGCTGAAATTTAGTATACCTCTTTCCACTTCATTTTCTCCTGATATATTGGCCAAAATCTGGCGAAAATTTTCAGAATCCACAGAATTGGGCTTTGTAACAGGAGAACATGCCGTCGAAAGAGATGGCACAAAGTAACGTCTCCGGATGGCAAATCAATGAGCGAGAAGTGGCGCAGATGTTTCGAGACAGTGACTGTTTAACGAAGAGTCGCACAATTTTCGAACGCCTCTTGAAAGTCCTGCGCCTCTGATTTGATACTTTTAAGCGATGCCTTTGAAGCTGAAATTTAGTATACCTCTTTCCACTTCATGTTCTCCTGATATATTGGACAAAATCTAGCGCAAATTTTCAGAATGCACAAAATTGGGCTTTGTAACAGGAGAATATGCCGTCGAAAGAGATGGCACAAAGTAACGTCTCCGGAGAGCAAATCAAAGAGCGAGAAGTGGCGCAGATGTTTCGAGACAGTGACTGTTTAACGAAGACACGCAGAATTTTCGAACGCCTCTTGAAAGGCCTGCGCCTCTGATTTGCAACTTTAAGGCGATGCCTTTGAAGCTGAAGTTTAGTATACCTCTTTCCACTTCATGTTATCCTGATATATTGGCCACAATCTGGCGAAAATTTCGAGAATACACAAAATTGAGCTTTATAACAGGAGAACATGCCGTCGAAAGAGATGGAACAATATAACGTCTCCGGACAGCAAACGAAAGAGCGAGAAGTGCCGCAGGTGTTTCGAGAGAGTGACTGTTTCACGAAGAGACGCTGAATTTTCGAAAGCCTCTTGAAAGGCCTGCGCCTCTTAATTGCAACTTTAAGGCGATGCCTTTGAAGCTGTAATTTAGTATACCTATTTCCACTTCATGTTCTCCTTATATATTGGCCAAAATCTAGCGAAAATTTTCAGAATGCACAAAATTGGGCTTTGTAACAGGAGAATATGCCGTCGAAAGAGATGGCACAAAGTAACGTCTCCGGAGAGCAAATCAAAGAGCGAGAAGTGGCGCAGGTGTTTTGAGACAGTGACTGTTTAACGAAGAGACGCTGAATTTTCGAAAGCCTCTTGAAAGGCCTGCGCCTCTTAATTGACACTTTAAGGCGATGCCTTTGAAGCTGGAATTTGGTATACCTATTTCCACTTCATGTTCTCCTGATATATTGGGCAAAATCTAGCGAAAATTTTCAGAATGCACATCATTGGGCTTTGTAACAGGAGAACATGCCGTCGAAAGAGATGGCACAAAGTAACGTCTCCGGAGAGCAAATCAAAGAGCGAGAAGTGGCGCAGGTGTTTTGAGACAGTGACTGTTTAACGAAGAGACGCACAATTTTCGAACGCCTCTTGAAAGGCCTGCGCCTCTTAATTGCAAGTTTAAGGCGATGCCTTTGAAGCTGAAATTTAGTATACCTCTTTCAACTTCATGTTCTCCTGATATATTGGCCAAAATCTGCCGAAAATTTTCAGAATGCACAGAATTGGGCTTTGTAACAGGAGAACATGCCGTCGAAAGAGATGGCACAAAGTAACGTCTCCGGAGGGCAAATCAATGAGCGAGAAGTGGCGCAGATGTTTCGAGACAGTGACTGTTTAACGAAGAGTCGCACAATTTTCGAACGCCTCTTGAAAGGCCTGCGCCTCTGATTTGATACTTTTAAGCGATGCCTTTGAAGCTGAAATTTAGTATACCTCTTTCGACTTCATGTTCTCCTGATATATTGGCCAAAATCTAGCGAAAATTTTCAGAATGCACAAAATTGGGCTTTGTAACAGGAGAACATGCCGTCGAAACAGATGGCACAAAGTAACGTCTCCGGAGAGCAAATCAAAGAGCGAGATATGGCGCAGATGTTTCGAGACAGTGACTGATTAACGAAGAGACGCAGAATTTTCGAACGCCTCTTGAAACGCCTGCGCCTCTTATTTGCAACTTTAAGGCGATGCCTTTGAAGCTGAAATTTAGTATACCTCTTTCCACTTCATTTTCTCCTGATATATTGGCCAAAATCTGGCGAAAATTTTCAGAATCCACAGAATTGGGCTTTGTAACAGGAGAACATGCCGTCGAAAGAGATGGCACAAAGTAACGTCTCCGGATGGCAAATCAATGAGCGAGAAGTGGCGCAGATGTTTCGAGACAGTGACTGTTTAACGAAGACACGCAGAATTTTCGAACGCCTCTTGAAACGCCTGCGCCTCTTATTTGCAACTTTAAGGCGATGCCTTTGAAGCTGAAATTTAGTATACCTCTTTCCACTTCATTTTCTCCTGATATATTGGCCAAAATCAGGCGAAAATTTTCAGAATCCACAGAATTGGGCTTTGTAACAGGAGAACATGCCGTCGAAAGAGATGGCACAAAGTAACGTATCCGGATGGCAAATCAATGAGCGAGAAGTGGCGCAGATGTTTCGAGACAGTGACTGTTTAACGAAGAGTCGCACAATTTTCGAACGCCTCTTGAAAGTCCTGCGCCTCTGATTTGATACTTTTAAGCGATGCCTTTGAAGCTGAAATTTAGTATACCTCTTTCCACTTCATGTTCTCCTGATATATTGGACAAAATCTAGCGCAAATTTTCAGAATGCACAAAATTGGGCTTTGTAACAGGAGAATATGCCGTCGAAAGAGATGGCACAAAGTAACGTCTCCGGAGAGCAAGTCAAAGAGCGAGAAGTGGCGCAGATGTTTCGAGACAGTGACTGTTTAACGAAGACACGCAGAATTTTCGAACGCCTCTTGAAAGGCCTGCGCCTCTGGTTTGCAACTTTAAGGCGATGCCTTTGAAGCTGAAATTTAGTATACCTCTTTCCACTTTATGTTATCCTGATATATTGGCCACAATCTGGCGAAAATTTTCAGAATGCACAAATTTGGGCTTTGTAACAGGAGAACATGCCGTCGAAAGAGATGGCACAATGTAACGTCTCCGGAGAGCAAATCAAAGAGCGAGAAGTGGCGCAGGTGTTTTGAGACAGTGACTGTTTAACGAAGAGACGCACAATTTTCGAACGCCTCTTGAAAGGCCTGCGCCTCTTAATTGCAAGTTTAAGGCGATGCCTTTGAAGCTGAAATTTAGTATACCTCTTTCAACTTCATGTTCTCCTGATATATTGGCCAAAATCTCCCGAAAATTTTCAGAATGCACAGAATTGGGCTTTGTAACAGGAGAACATGCCGTCGAAAGAGATGGCACAAAGTAACGTCTCCGGAGGGCAAATCAATGAGCGAGAAGTGGCGCAGATGTTTCGAGACAGTGACTGTTTAACGAAGAGTCGCACAATTTTCGAACGCCTCTTGAAAGGCCTGCGCCTCTTATTTGCAACTTTAAGGCGATGCCTTTGAAGCTGAAATTTAGTATACCTCTTTCCACTTCATGTTCTCCTGATATATTGGACAAAATCTAGCGAATATTTTCAGAATGCACAAAATTGGGCTTTGTAACAGGAGAATATGCCGTCGAAAGAGATGGCGCAAAGTAACGTCTCCGGAGAGCAAATCAAAGAGCGAGAAGTGGCGCAGATGTTTCGAGACAGTGACTGTTTAACGAAGACACGCAGAATTTTCGAACGCCTCTTGAAAGGCCTGCGCCTCTGATTTGCAACTTTAAGGCGATGCCTTTGAAGCTGAAATTTAGTATACCTCTTTCCACTTTATGTTATCCTGATATATTGGCCACAATCTGGCGAAAATTTTCAGAATGCACAAATTTGGGCTTTGTAACAGGAGAACATGCCGTCGAAAGAGATGGCACAAAGTAACGTCTCCGGAGAGCAAATCAAAGAGCGAGAAGTGGCGCAGGTGTTTCGAGACAGTGATTGTTTAACAACGAGACGCACAATTTTCGAACGGCTCTTGAAAGGCCTGCGCCTCTTATTTGCAACTTTAAGGCGATGCCTTTGAAGCTGAAATTTAGTATACCTCTTTCCACTTCATTTTCTCCTGATATATTGGCCAAAATCTGGCGAAAATTTTCAGAATCCACAGAATTGGGCTTTGTAACAGGAGAACATGCCGTCGAAAGAGATGGCACAAAGTAACGTCTCCGGATGGCAAATCAATGAGCGAGAAGTGGCGCAGATGTTTCGAGACAGTGACTGTTTAACGAAGAGTCGCACAATTTTCGAACGCCTCTTGAAAGTCCTGCGCCTCTGATTTGATACTTTTAAGCGATGCCTTTGAAGCTGAAATTTAGTATACCTCTTTCCACTTCATGTTCTCCTGATATATTGGACAAAATCTAGCGAAAATTTTCAGAATGCACAAAATTGGGCTTTGTAACAGGAGAATATGCCGTCGAAAGAGATGGCGCAAAGTAACGTCTCCGGAGAGCAAATCAAAGAGCGAGAAGTGGCGCAGATGTTTCGAGACAGTGACTGTTTAACGAAGACACGCAGAATTTTCGAACGCCTCTTGAAAGGCCTGCGCCTCTGATTTGCAACTTTAAGGCGATGCGTTTGAAGCTGAAGTTTAGTATACCTCTTTCCACTTCATGTTATCCTGATCTATTGGCCACAATCTGGCGAAAATTTCGAGAATACACAAAATTGAGCTTTATAACAGGAGAACATGCCGTCGAAAGAGATGGAACAATATAACGTCTCCGGACAGCAAACGAAAGAGCGAGAAGTGCCGCAGGTGTTTCGAGACAGTGACTGTTTCACGAAGAGACGCTGAATTTTCGAAAGCCTCTTGAAAGGCCTGCGCCTCTTAATTGCAACTTTAAGGCGATGCCTTTGAAGCTGAAATTTAGTATACCTCTTTCCACTTCATGTTCTCCTGATATATTGGCCAAAATCTAGCGAAAATTTTCAGAATGTACAAAATTGGGCTTTGTAACAGGAGAATATGCCGTCGAAAGAGATGGCACAAAGTAACGTCTCCGGAGAGCAAATCAAAGAGCGAGAAGTGGCGCAGGTGTTTTGAGACAGTGACTGTTTAACGAAGAGACGCACAATTTTCGAACGCCTCTTGAGAGGCCTGCACCTCTGATTTGCAACTTTAAGGCGATGCCTATGAAGCTGAAATTTAGTATACCTCTTTTGACTTCATGTTCTCCTGATATATTGGCCAAAATCTGGCGATAATTTCGAGAATACACAAAATTGTGCTTTGTAGCAGGACAACATGCCGTCGAAAGAGATGGAACAAAGTAACGTCTCTGGAGAGCAAATCAAAGAGCGAGAAGTGGCGCAGGTGTTTCGAGACAGTGATTGTTTAACAACGAGACGCAGAATTTTCGAACGCCTCTTGAAAGGCCTGCGCCTCTTATTTGCAACTTTAAGGCGATGCCTTTGAAGCTGAAATTTAGTATACCTCTTTCCAATTCATTTTCTCCTGATATATTGGCCAAAATCTGGCGAAAATTTCGAGGATACACAAAATTGAGCTTTATAACAGGAGAACATGCCGTCGAAAGAGATGGTACAATATAACGTCTCCGGACAGCAAACGAAAGAGCGAGAAGTGGCGCAGGTGTTTCGAGACAGTGACTGTTTCACGAAGAGACGCTGAATTTTCGAACGCCTCTTGAAACGCCTGCGCCTCTTATTTGCAACTTTAAGGCGATGCCTTTGAAGCTGAAATTTAGTATACCTCTTTCCACTTCATTTTCTCCTGATATATTGGCCAAAATCTGGCGAAAATTTTCAGAATCCACAGAATTGGGCTTTGTAACAGGAGAACATGCCGTCGAAAGAGATGGCACAAAGTAACGTCTCCGGAGAGCAAATCAAAGAGCGAGAAGTGGCGCAGGTGTTTCGAGACAGTGATTGTTTAACAACGAGACGCAGAATTTTCGAACGCCTCTTGAAAGGCCTGCGCCTCTTATTTGCAACTTTAAGGCGATGCCTTTGAAGCTGAAATTTAGTATACCTCTTTCCACTTCATTTTGTCCTGATATATTGGCCAAAATCTCCCGAAAATTTTCAGAATGCACAGAATTGGGCTTTGTAACAGGAGAACATGCCGTCGAAAGAGATGGCACAAAGTAACGTCTCCGGAGGGCAAATCAATGAGCGAGAAGTGGCGCAGATGTTTCGAGACAGTGACTGTTTAACGAAGAGTCGCACAATTTTCGAACGCCTCTTGAAAGGCCTGCGCCTCTGATTTGATACTTTTAAGCGATGCCTTTGAAGCTGAAATTTAGTATACCTCTTTCGACTTCATGTTCTCCTGATATATTGGCCAAAATCTAGCGAAAATTTTCAGAATGCACAAAATTGGGCTTTGTAACAGGAGAACATGCCGTCGAAAGAGATGGCACAAAGTAACGTCTCCGGAGAGCAAATCAAAGAGCGAGATATGGCGCAGATGTTTCGAGACAGTGACTGATTAACGAAGAGACGCAGAATTTTCGAACGCCTCTTGAAACGCCTGCGCCTCTTATTTGCAACTTTAAGGCGATGCCTTTGAAGCTGAAATTTAGTATGCCTCTTTCCACTTTATGTTATCCTGATATATTGGCCAAAATCTCCCGAAAATTTTCAGAATGCACAAATTTGGGCTTTGTAACAGGAGAACATGCCGTCGAAAGAGATGGCACAAAGTAACGTCTCCGGAGAGCAAATCAAAGAGCGAGAAGTGGCGCAGGTGTTTCGAGACAGTGATTGTTTAACGAAGAGTCGCACAATTTTCGAACGCCTCTTGAAAGTCCTGCGCCTCTGATTTGATACTTTTAAGCGATGCCTTTGAAGCTGAAATTTAGTATACCTCTTTCCACTTCATGTTCTCCTGATATATTGGACAAAATCTAGCGCAAATTTTCAGAATGCACAAAATTGGGCTTTGTAACAGGAGAATATGCCGTCGAAAGAGATGACACAAAGTAACGTCTCCGGAGAGCAAATCAAAGAGCGAGAAGTGGCGCAGATGTTTCGAGACAGTGACTGTTTAACGAAGACACGCAGAATTTTCGAACGCCTCTTGAAAGGCCTGCGCCTCTGATTTGCAACTTTAAGGCGATGCCTTTGAAGCTGAAATTTAGTATACCTCTTTCCACTTCATGTTATCCTGATATATTGGCCACAATCTGGCGAAAATTTTCAGAATGCACAAATTTGGGCTTTGTAACAGGAGAACATGCCGTCGAAAGAGATGGCACAAAGTAACGTCTCCGGAGAGCAAATCAAAGAGCGAGAAGTGGCGCAGGTGTTTCGAGACAGTGATTGTTTAACAACGAGACGCAGAATTTTCGAACGCCTCTTGAAAGGCCTGCGGCTCTTATTTGCAACTTTAAGGCGATGCCTTTGAAGCTGAAATTTAGTATACCTCTTTCCACTTCATTTTCTCCTGATATATTGGCCAAAATCTGGCGAAAATTTTCAGAATCCACAGAATTGGGCTTTGTAACAGGAGAACATGCCGTCGAAAGAGATGGCACAAAGTAACGTCTCCGGAGAGCAAATCAAAGAGCGAGAAGTGGCGCAGGTGTTTTGAGACAGTGACTGTTTAACGAAGAGACGCACAATTTTCGAACGCCTCTTGAAAGGCCTGCGCCTCTTAATTGCAAGTTTAAGGCGATGCCTTTGAAGCTGAAATTTAGTATACCTCTTTCAACTTCATGTTCTCCTGATATATTGGCCAAAATCTCCCGAAAATTTTCAGAATGCCCAGAATTGGGCTTTGTAACAGGAGAACATGCCGTCGAAAGAGATGGCACAAAGTAACGTCTCCGGAGGGCAAATCAATGAGCGAGAAGTGGCGCAGATGTTTCGAGACAGTGACTGTTTAACGAAGAGTCGCACAATTTTCGAACGCCTCTTGAAAGGCCTGCGCCTCTGATTTGATACTTTTAAGCGATGCCTTTGAAGCTGAAATTTAGTATACCTCTTTCGACTTCATGTTCTCCTGATATATTGGCCAAAATCTAGCGAAAATTTTCAGAATGCACAAAATTGGGCTTTGTAACAGGAGAACATGCCGTCGAAAGAGATGGCACAAAGTAACGTCTCCGGAGAGCAAATCAAAGAGCGAGATATGGCGCAGATGTTTCGAGACAGTGACTGATTAACGAAGAGACGCAGAATTTTCGAACGCCTCTTGAAACGCCTGCGCCTCTTATTTGCAACTTTAAGGCGATGCCTTTGAAGCTGAAATTTAGTATACCTCTTTCCACTTCATTTTCTCCTGATATATTGGCCAAAATCTGGCGAAAATTTTCAGAATCCACAGAATTGGGCTTTGTAACAGGAGAACATGCCGTCGAAAGAGATGGCACAAAGTAACGTCTCCGGATGGCAAATCAATGAGCGAGAAGTGGCGCAGATGTTTCGAGACAGTGACTGTTTAACGAAGAGTCGCACAATTTTCGAACGCCTCTTGAAAGTCCTGCGCCTCTGATTTGATACTTTTAAGCGATGCCTTTGAAGCTGAAATTTAGTATACCTCTTTCCACTTCATGTTCTCCTGATATATTGGACAAAATCTAGCGCAAATTTTCAGAATGCACAAAATTGGGCTTTGTAACAGGAGAATATGCCGTCGAAAGAGATGGCACAAAGTAACGTCTCCGGAGAGCAAATCAAAGAGCGAGAAGTGGCGCAGATGTTTCGAGACAGTGACTGTTTAACGAAGACACGCAGAATTTTCGAACGCCTCTTGAAAGGCCTGCGCCTCTGATTTGCAACTTTAAGGCGATGCCTTTGAAGCTGAAGTTTAGTATACCTCTTTCCACTTCATGTTATCCTGATATATTGGCCACAATCTGGCGAAAATTTCGAGAATACACAAAATTGAGCTTTATAACAGGAGAACATGCCGTCGAAAGAGATGGAACAATATAACGTCTCCGGACAGCAAACGAAAGAGCGAGAAGTGCCGCAGGTGTTTCGAGAGAGTGACTGTTTCACGAAGAGACGCTGAATTTTCGAAAGCCTCTTGAAAGGCCTGCGCCTCTTAATTGCAACTTTAAGGCGATGCCTTTGAAGCTGTAATTTAGTATACCTATTTCCACTTCATGTTCTCCTGATATATTGGCCAAAATCTAGCGAAAATTTTCAGAATGCACAAAATTGGGCTTTGTAACAGGAGAATATGCCGTCGAAAGAGATGGCACAAAGTAACGTCTCCGGAGAGCAAATCAAAGAGCGAGAAGTGGCGCAGGTGTTTTGAGACAGTGACTGTTTAACGAAGAGACGCTGAATTTTCGAAAGCCTCTTGAAAGGCCTGCGCCTCTTAATTGACACTTTAAGGCGATGCCTTTGAAGCTGGAATTTGGTATACCTATTTCCACTTCATGTTCTCCTGATATATTGGGCAAAATCTAGCGAAAATTTTCAGAATGCACATCATTGGGCTTTGTAACAGGAGAACATGCCGTCGAAAGAGATGGCACAAAGTAACGTCTCCGGAGAGCAAATCAAAGAGCGAGAAGTGGCGCAGGTGTTTTGAGACAGTGACTGTTTAACGAAGAGACGCACAATTTTCGAACGCCTCTTGAAAGGCCTGCGCCTCTGATTTGATACTTTTAAGCGATGCCTTTGAAGCTGAAATTTAGTATACCTCTTTCGACTTCATGTTCTCCTGATATATTGGCCAAAATCTAGCGAAAATTTTCAGAATGCACAAAATTGGGCTTTGTAACAGGAGAACATGCCGTCGAAACAGATGGCACAAAGTAACGTCTCCGGAGAGCAAATCAAAGAGCGAGATATGGCGCAGATGTTTCGAGACAGTGACTGATTAACGAAGAGACGCAGAATTTTCGAACGCCTCTTGAAACGCCTGCGCCTCTTATTTGCAACTTTAAGGCGATGCCTTTGAAGCTGAAATTTAGTATACCTCTTTCCACTTCATTTTCTCCTGATATATTGGCCAAAATCTGGCGAAAATTTTCAGAATCCACAGAATTGGGCTTTGTAACAGGAGAACATGCCGTCGAAAGAGATGGCACAAAGTAACGTCTCCGGATGGCAAATCAATGAGCGAGAAGTGGCGCAGATGTTTCGAGACAGTGACTGTTTAACGAAGACACGCAGAATTTTCGAACGCCTCTTGAAACGCCTGCGCCTCTTATTTGCAACTTTAAGGCGATGCCTTTGAAGCTGAAATTTAGTATACCTCTTTCCACTTCATTTTCTCCTGATATATTGGCCAAAATCAGGCGAAAATTTTCAGAATCCACAGAATTGGGCTTTGTAACAGGAGAACATGCCGTCGAAAGAGATGGCACAAAGTAACGTATCCGGATGGCAAATCAATGAGCGAGAAGTGGCGCAGATGTTTCGAGACAGTGACTGTTTAACGAAGAGTCGCACAATTTTCGAACGCCTCTTGAAAGTCCTGCGCCTCTGATTTGATACTTTTAAGCGATGCCTTTGAAGCTGAAATTTAGTATACCTCTTTCCACTTCATGTTCTCCTGATATATTGGACAAAATCTAGCGCAAATTTTCAGAATGCACAAAATTGGGCTTTGTAACAGGAGAATATGCCGTCGAAAGAGATGGCACAAAGTAACGTCTCCGGAGAGCAAGTCAAAGAGCGAGAAGTGGCGCAGATGTTTCGAGACAGTGACTGTTTAACGAAGACACGCAGAATTTTCGAACGCCTCTTGAAAGGCCTGCGCCTCTGGTTTGCAACTTTAAGGCGATGCCTTTGAAGCTGAAATTTAGTATACCTCTTTCCACTTTATGTTATCCTGATATATTGGCCACAATCTGGCGAAAATTTTCAGAATGCACAAATTTGGGCTTTGTAACAGGAGAACATGCCGTCGAAAGAGATGGCACAATGTAACGTCTCCGGAGAGCAAATCAAAGAGCGAGAAGTGGCGCAGGTGTTTTGAGACAGTGACTGTTTAACGAAGAGACGCACAATTTTCGAACGCCTCTTGAAAGGCCTGCGCCTCTTAATTGCAAGTTTAAGGCGATGCCTTTGAAGCTGAAATTTAGTATACCTCTTTCAACTTCATGTTCTCCTGATATATTGGCCAAAATCTCCCGAAAATTTTCAGAATGCACAGAATTGGGCTTTGTAACAGGAGAACATGCCGTCGAAAGAGATGGCACAAAGTAACGTCTCCGGAGGGCAAATCAATGAGCGAGAAGTGGCGCAGATGTTTCGAGACAGTGACTGTTTAACGAAGAGTCGCACAATTTTCGAACGCCTCTTGAAAGGCCTGCGCCTCTGATTTGATACTTTTAAGCGATGCCTTTGAAGCTGAAATTTAGTATACCTCTTTCGACTTCATGTTCTCCTGATATATTGGCCAAAATCTAGCGAAAATTTTCAGAATGCACAAAATTGGGCTTTGTAACAGGAGAACATGCCGTCGAAAGAGATGGCACAAAGTAACGTCTCCGGAGAGCAAATCAAAGAGCGAGATATGGCGCAGATGTTTCGAGACAGTGACTGATTAACGAAGAGACGCAGAATTTTCGAACGCCTCTTGAAACGCCTGCGCCTCTTATTTGCAACTTTAAGGCGATGCCTTTGAAGCTGAAATTTAGTATACCTCTTTCCACTTCATTTTCTCCTGATATATTGGCCAAAATCTGGCGAAAATTTTCAGAATCCACAGAATTGGGCTTTGTAACAGGAGAACATGCCGTCGAAAGAGATGGCACAAAGTAACGTCTCCGGATGGCAAATCAATGAGCGAGAAGTGGCGCAGATGTTTCGAGACAGTGACTGTTTAACGAAGAGTCGCACAATTTTCGAACGCCTCTTGAAAGTCCTGCGCCTCTGATTTGATACTTTTAAGCGATGCCTTTGAAGCTGAAATTTAGTATACCTCTTTCCACTTCATGTTCTCCTGATATATTGGACAAAATCTAGCGCAAATTTTCAGAATGCACAAAATTGGGCTTTGTAACAGGAGAATATGCCGTCGAAAGAGATGGCACAAAGTAACGTCTCCGGAGAGCAAATCAAAGAGCGAGAAGTGGCGCAGATGTTTCGAGACAGTGACTGTTTAACGAAGACACGCAGAATTTTCGAACGCCTCTTGAAAGGCCTGCGCCTCTGATTTGCAACTTTAAGGCGATGCCTTTGAAGCTGAAGTTTAGTATACCTCTTTCCACTTCATGTTATCCTGATATATTGGCCACAATCTGGCGAAAATTTCGAGAATACACAAAATTGAGCTTTATAACAGGAGAACATGCCGTCGAAAGAGATGGAACAATATAACGTCTCCGGACAGCAAACGAAAGAGCGAGAAGTGCCGCAGGTGTTTCGAGAGAGTGACTGTTTCACGAAGAGACGCTGAATTTTCGAAAGCCTCTTGAAAGGCCTGCGCCTCTTAATTGCAACTTTAAGGCGATGCCTTTGAAGCTGTAATTTAGTATACCTATTTCCACTTCATGTTCTCCTGATATATTGGCCAAAATCTAGCGAAAATTTTCAGAATGCACAAAATTGGGCTTTGTAACAGGAGAATATGCCGTCGAAAGAGATGGCACAAAGTAACGTCTCCGGAGAGCAAATCAAAGAGCGAGAAGTGGCGCAGGTGTTTTGAGACAGTGACTGTTTAACGAAGAGACGCTGAATTTTCGAAAGCCTCTTGAAAGGCCTGCGCCTCTTAATTGACACTTTAAGGCGATGCCTTTGAAGCTGGAATTTGGTATACCTATTTCCACTTCATGTTCTCCTGATATATTGGGCAAAATCTAGCGAAAATTTTCAGAATGCACATCATTGGGCTTTGTAACAGGAGAACATGCCGTCGAAAGAGATGGCACAAAGTAACGTCTCCGGAGAGCAAATCAAAGAGCGAGAAGTGGCGCAGGTGTTTTGAGACAGTGACTGTTTAACGAAGAGACGCACAATTTTCGAACGCCTCTTGAAAGGCCTGCGCCTCTGATTTGATACTTTTAAGCGATGCCTTTGAAGCTGAAATTTAGTATACCTCTTTCGACTTCATGATCTCCTGATATATTGGCCAAAATCTAGCGAAAATTTTCAGAATGCACAAAATTGGGCTTTGTAACAGGAGAACATGCCGTCGAAACAGATGGCACAAAGTAACGTCTCCGGAGAGCAAATCAAAGAGCGAGATATGGCGCAGATGTTTCGAGACAGTGACTGATTAACGAAGAGACGCAGAATTTTCGAACGCCTCTTGAAACGCCTGCGCCTCTTATTTGCAACTTTAAGGCGATGCCTTTGAAGCTGAAATTTAGTATACCTCTTTCCACTTCATTTTCTCCTGATATATTGGCCAAAATCTGGCGAAAATTTTCAGAATCCACAGAATTGGGCTTTGTAACAGGAGAACATGCCGTCGAAAGAGATGGCACAAAGTAACGTCTCCGGATGGCAAATCAATGAGCGAGAAGTGGCGCAGATGTTTCGAGACAGTGACTGTTTAACGAAGACACGCAGAATTTTCGAACGCCTCTTGAAACGCCTGCGCCTCTTATTTGCAACTTTAAGGCGATGCCTTTGAAGCTGAAATTTAGTATACCTCTTTCCACTTCATTTTCTCCTGATATATTGGCCAAAATCAGGCGAAAATTTTCAGAATCCACAGAATTGGGCTTTGTAACAGGAGAACATGCCGTCGAAAGAGATGGCACAAAGTAACGTATCCGGATGGCAAATCAATGAGCGAGAAGTGGCGCAGATGTTTCGAGACAGTGACTGTTTAACGAAGAGTCGCACAATTTTCGAACGCCTCTTGAAAGTCCTGCGCCTCTGATTTGATACTTTTAAGCGATGCCTTTGAAGCTGAAATTTAGTATACCTCTTTCCACTTCATGTTCTCCTGATATATTGGACAAAATCTAGCGCAAATTTTCAGAATGCACAAAATTGGGCTTTGTAACAGGAGAATATGCCGTCGAAAGAGATGGCACAAAGTAACGTCTCCGGAGAGCAAGTCAAAGAGCGAGAAGTGGCGCAGATGTTTCGAGACAGTGACTGTTTAACGAAGACACGCAGAATTTTCGAACGCCTCTTGAAAGGCCTGCGCCTCTGGTTTGCAACTTTAAGGCGATGCCTTTGAAGCTGAAATTTAGTATACCTCTTTCCACTTTATGTTATCCTGATATATTGGCCACAATCTGGCGAAAATTTTCAGAATGCACAAATTTGGGCTTTGTAACAGGAGAACATGCCGTCGAAAGAGATGGCACAATGTAACGTCTCCGGAGAGCAAATCAAAGAGCGAGAAGTGGCGCAGGTGTTTTGAGACAGTGACTGTTTAACGAAGAGACGCACAATTTTCGAACGCCTCTTGAAAGGCCTGCGCCTCTTAATTGCAAGTTTAAGGCGATGCCTTTGAAGCTGAAATTTAGTATACCTCTTTCAACTTCATGTTCTCCTGATATATTGGCCAAAATCTCCCGAAAATTTTCAGAATGCACAGAATTGGGCTTTGTAACAGGAGAACATGCCGTCGAAAGAGATGGCACAAAGTAACGTCTCCGGAGGGCAAATCAATGAGCGAGAAGTGGCGCAGATGTTTCGAGACAGTGACTGTTTAACGAAGAGTCGCACAATTTTCGAACGCCTCTTGAAAGGCCTGCGCCTCTTATTTGCAACTTTAAGGCGATGCCTTTGAAGCTGAAATTTAGTATACCTCTTTCCACTTCATGTTCTCCTGATATATTGGACAAAATCTAGCGAATATTTTCAGAATGCACAAAATTGGGCTTTGTAACAGGAGAATATGCCGTCGAAAGAGATGGCGCAAAGTAACGTCTCCGGAGAGCAAATCAAAGAGCGAGAAGTGGCGCAGATGTTTCGAGACAGTGACTGTTTAACGAAGACACGCAGAATTTTCGAACGCCTCTTGAAAGGCCTGCGCCTCTGATTTGCAACTTTAAGGCGATGCCTTTGAAGCTGAAATTTAGTATACCTCTTTCCACTTTATGTTATCCTGATATATTGGCCACAATCTGGCGAAAATTTTCAGAATGCACAAATTTGGGCTTTGTAACAGGAGAACATGCCGTCGAAAGAGATGGCACAAAGTAACGTCTCCGGAGAGCAAATCAAAGAGCGAGAAGTGGCGCAGGTGTTTCGAGACAGTGATTGTTTAACAACGAGACGCACAATTTTCGAACGGCTCTTGAAAGGCCTGCGCCTCTTATTTGCAACTTTAAGGCGATGCCTTTGAAGCTGAAATTTAGTATACCTCTTTCCACTTCATTTTCTCCTGATATATTGGCCAAAATCTGGCGAAAATTTTCAGAATCCACAGAATTGGGCTTTGTAACAGGAGAACATGCCGTCGAAAGAGATGGCACAAAGTAACGTCTCCGGATGGCAAATCAATGAGCGAGAAGTGGCGCAGATGTTTCGAGACAGTGACTGTTTAACGAAGAGTCGCACAATTTTCGAACGCCTCTTGAAAGTCCTGCGCCTCTGATTTGATACTTTTAAGCGATGCCTTTGAAGCTGAAATTTAGTATACCTCTTTCCACTTCATGTTCTCCTGATATATTGGACAAAATCTAGCGAAAATTTTCAGAATGCACAAAATTGGGCTTTGTAACAGGAGAATATGCCGTCGAAAGAGATGGCGCAAAGTAACGTCTCCGGAGAGCAAATCAAAGAGCGAGAAGTGGCGCAGATGTTTCGAGACAGTGACTGTTTAACGAAGACACGCAGAATTTTCGAACGCCTCTTGAAAGGCCTGCGCCTCTGATTTGCAACTTTAAGGCGATGCGTTTGAAGCTGAAGTTTAGTATACCTCTTTCCACTTCATGTTATCCTGATCTATTGGCCACAATCTGGCGAAAATTTCGAGAATACACAAAATTGAGCTTTATAACAGGAGAACATGCCGTCGAAAGAGATGGAACAATATAACGTCTCCGGACAGCAAACGAAAGAGCGAGAAGTGCCGCAGGTGTTTCGAGACAGTGACTGTTTCACGAAGAGACGCTGAATTTTCGAAAGCCTCTTGAAAGGCCTGCGCCTCTTAATTGCAACTTTAAGGCGATGCCTTTGAAGCTGAAATTTAGTATACCTCTTTCCACTTCATGTTCTCCTGATATATTGGCCAAAATCTAGCGAAAATTTTCAGAATGTACAAAATTGGGCTTTGTAACAGGAGAATATGCCGTCGAAAGAGATGGCACAAAGTAACGTCTCCGGAGAGCAAATCAAAGAGCGAGAAGTGGCGCAGGTGTTTTGAGACAGTGACTGTTTAACGAAGAGACGCACAATTTTCGAACGCCTCTTGAGAGGCCTGCACCTCTGATTTGCAACTTTAAGGCGATGCCTATGAAGCTGAAATTTAGTATACCTCTTTTGACTTCATGTTCTCCTGATATATTGGCCAAAATCTGGCGATAATTTCGAGAATACACAAAATTGTGCTTTGTAGCAGGACAACATGCCGTCGAAAGAGATGGAACAAAGTAACGTCTCTGGAGAGCAAATCAAAGAGCGAGAAGTGGCGCAGGTGTTTCGAGACAGTGATTGTTTAACAACGAGACGCAGAATTTTCGAACGCCTCTTGAAAGGCCTGCGCCTCTTATTTGCAACTTTAAGGCGATGCCTTTGAAGCTGAAATTTAGTATACCTCTTTCCAATTCATTTTCTCCTGATATATTGGCCAAAATCTGGCGAAAATTTCGAGGATACACAAAATTGAGCTTTATAACAGGAGAACATGCCGTCGAAAGAGATGGTACAATATAACGTCTCCGGACAGCAAACGAAAGAGCGAGAAGTGGCGCAGGTGTTTCGAGACAGTGACTGTTTCACGAAGAGACGCTGAATTTTCGAACGCCTCTTGAAACGCCTGCGCCTCTTATTTGCAACTTTAAGGCGATGCCTTTGAAGCTGAAATTTAGTATACCTCTTTCCACTTCATTTTCTCCTGATATATTGGCCAAAATCTGGCGAAAATTTTCAGAATCCACAGAATTGGGCTTTGTAACAGGAGAACATGCCGTCGAAAGAGATGGCACAAAGTAACGTCTCCGGAGAGCAAATCAAAGAGCGAGAAGTGGCGCAGGTGTTTCGAGACAGTGATTGTTTAACAACGAGACGCAGAATTTTCGAACGCCTCTTGAAAGGCCTGCGCCTCTTATTTGCAACTTTAAGGCGATGCCTTTGAAGCTGAAATTTAGTATACCTCTTTCCACTTCATTTTGTCCTGATATATTGGCCAAAATCTCCCGAAAATTTTCAGAATGCACAGAATTGGGCTTTGTAACAGGAGAACATGCCGTCGAAAGAGATGGCACAAAGTAACGTCTCCGGAGGGCAAATCAATGAGCGAGAAGTGGCGCAGATGTTTCGAGACAGTGACTGTTTAACGAAGAGTCGCACAATTTTCGAACGCCTCTTGAAAGGCCTGCGCCTCTGATTTGATACTTTTAAGCGATGCCTTTGAAGCTGAAATTTAGTATACCTCTTTCGACTTCATGTTCTCCTGATATATTGGCCAAAATCTAGCGAAAATTTTCAGAATGCACAAAATTGGGCTTTGTAACAGGAGAACATGCCGTCGAAAGAGATGGCACAAAGTAACGTCTCCGGAGAGCAAATCAAAGAGCGAGATATGGCGCAGATGTTTCGAGACAGTGACTGATTAACGAAGAGACGCAGAATTTTCGAACGCCTCTTGAAACGCCTGCGCCTCTTATTTGCAACTTTAAGGCGATGCCTTTGAAGCTGAAATTTAGTATGCCTCTTTCCACTTTATGTTATCCTGATATATTGGCCAAAATCTCCCGAAAATTTTCAGAATGCACAAATTTGGGCTTTGTAACAGGAGAACATGCCGTCGAAAGAGATGGCACAAAGTAACGTCTCCGGAGAGCAAATCAAAGAGCGAGAAGTGGCGCAGGTGTTTCGAGACAGTGATTGTTTAACAACGAGACGCAGAATTTTCGAACGCCTCTTGAAAGGCCTGCGCCTCTTATTTGCAACTTTAAGGCGATGCCTTTGAAGCTGAAATTTAGTATACCTCTTTCCACTTCATGTTCTCCTGATATATTGGACAAAATCTAGCGAATATTTTCAGAATGCACAAAATTGGGCTTTGTAACAGGAGAATATGCCGTCGAAAGAGATGGCGCAAAGTAACGTCTCCGGAGAGCAAATCAAAGAGCGAGAAGTGGCGCAGATGTTTCGAGACAGTGACTGTTTAACGAAGACACGCAGAATTTTCGAACGCCTCTTGAAAGGCCTGCGCCTCTGATTTGCAACTTTAAGGCGATGCGTTTGAAGCTGAAGTTTAGTATACCTCTTTCCACTTCATGTTATCCTGATCTATTGGCCACAATCTGGCGAAAATTTCGAGAATACACAAAATTGAGCTTTATAACAGGAGAACATGCCGTCGAAAGAGATGGAACAATATAACGTCTCCGGACAGCAAACGAAAGAGCGAGAAGTGCCGCAGGTGTTTCGAGACAGTGACTGTTTCACGAAGAGACGCTGAATTTCGAAAGCCTCTTGAAAGGCCTGCGCCTCTTAATTGCAACTTTAAGGCGATGCCTTTGAAGCTGAAATTTAGTATA
>NW_027485516.1:0-35815 GCF_050908995.1 Andrena cerasifolii
GGTATTTCGAGACAGTGACTGTTTAACGAAGAGATGCAGAATTTTCGAACGCCTCTTGAAAGGCCTGCGCCTCTTATTTGATACTTTTAAGCGATGCCTTTGAAGCTGAAATTTAGTATACCTCTTTCCACTTCATTTTCTCCTGATTTATTGGCCAAAATCTGGCGAAAACTTCGAGAATACACAAAATTGGGCTTTGTAACAGGAGAACATGCCGTCGAAAGAGATGGCACAAAGTAACGTCTCCGGAGGGCAAATCAATGAGCGCGAAGTGGCGCAGATGTTTCGCGACAGTGACTGTTTAACGAAGAGTCGCACAATTATCGAACGCCTCTTGAAAGGCCTGCGCCTCTGATTTGATACTTTTAAGCGATGCCTTTAAAGTTGATATTTAGTATACCTCTTTCCACTTCATGTTTTCCTGATATATTGGCCAAAATCTAGCAAAAATTTTCAGAATGCACAGAATTGGGCTTTGTAACAGGAGAACATGCCGTCGAAAGAGATGGCACAAAGTAACGTCTCCGGAGAGCAAATCAAAGAGCGAGATGTGGCGCAGATGTTTCGAGACAGTGACAGATTAACGAGGAAACGCAGAATTTTCGAACGACTCTTGAAAGGCCTGCGCCTCTTATTTGCAACTTTAAGGCGATGCCTTTGAAGCTGAAATTTAGTATACCTCTTTCCACTTCATGTTCTCCTGATATATTGGCCAAAATCTAGCGAAAATTTTCAGAATGCACAACATTGGGCTTTGTAACAGGAGAACATGCCGTCGAAAGAGATGGCACAAAGTAACGTTTCCGGAGAGCAAATCAAGGAGCGAGAAGTGGCGCTGGTGTTTCGAGACAGTGACTGTTTAACGAAGAGACGCAGAATTTTCGAACGCCTCTTGAAAGGCCTGCGCCTCTTATTTGCAACTTTAAGGCGATGCCTTTGAAGCTGAAATTTAGTATACCTCTTTCCACTTCATTTTCTCCTGATATATTGGCCAAAATCTGGCGAAAATTTTCAGAATGCACAAAATTGGGCTTTGTAACAGGAGAACATGCCGTCGAAAGAGATGGCACAAAGTAACGTCTCCGGAGAGCAAATCAAAGAGCGAGAAGTGGCGCAGGTGTTTCGAGACAGTGACTGTTTCACGAAGAGACGCAGAATTTTCGAACGCCTCTTGAAAGGCCTGCGCCTCTTATTTGCAACTTTAAGGCGATGCCTTTGAAGCTGAAATTTAGTATACCTCTTTCCACTTCATTTTCTCCTGATATATTGGCCAAAATCTGGCGAAAATTTCGAGAATACACAAAATTGAGCTTTGTAACAGGACAACATGCCGTCGAAAGAGATGGAACAAAGTAACGTCTCTGGAGAGCAAATCAAAAAGTGAGAAGTGGCGCAGGTGTTTCGAGACAGTGACTGTTTAACGACGAGACGCAGAATTTTCGAACGCCTCTTGAAAGGCCTGCGCCTCTTATTTGCAACTTTAAGGTGATGCCTTTGAAGCTGAAATTTAGTATACCTCTTTCCACTTCATTTTCTCCTGATATATTGGCCAAAATCTGGCGAAAATTTCGATAATACACAAAATTGTGCTTTGTAACAGGACAACATGCCGTCGAAAGAGATGGAACAAAGTAACGTCTCTGGAGAGCAAATCAAAGAGCGAGAAGTGGCGCTGGTGTTTCGAGACAGTGACTGTTTAACGAAGAGACGCAGAATTTTCGAACGCCTCTTGAAAGGCCTGCGCCTCTTATTTGCAACTTTAAGGCGATGCCTTTGAAGCTGAAATTTAGTATACCTCTTTCCACTTCATTTTCTCCTGATATATTGGCCAAAATCTGGCGAAAATTTTCAGAATGCACAAAATTGGGCTTTGTAATAGGAGAACATGCCGTCGAAAGAGATGGAACAAAGTAACGTCTCCGGAGAGCAAATCAAAGAGCGAGAAGTGGCGCAGATGTATCGAGACAGTGACTGTTTAACGAAGACACGCAGAATTTTCGAACGCCTCTTGAAAGGCCTGCGCCTCTTATTTGCAACTTTAAGGCGATGCCTTTAAAGCAGAAATTTAGTATACCTCTTTCCACTTCATTTTCTCCTGATATATTGGCCAAAATCTGGCGAAAATTTCGAGAATACACAAAATTGAGCTTTGTAACAGGAGAACATGCCGTCGAAAGAGATGGAACAAAGTAACGTCTCCGGAGAGCAAATCAAAGAGCGAGAAGTGGCGCAGATGTTTCGAGACAGTGACTGTTTAACGAAGAGACGCAGAATTTTCGCACGCCTCTTGAAAGGCCTGCGCCTCTTATTTGCAACTTTAAGGCGATGCCTTTGAAGCTGAAATTTAGTATACCTCTTTCCACTTCATGTTCTCCTGATATATTGGCCAAAATCTGGCGAAAATTTTCAGAATGCACAAAATTGGGCTTTGTAACAGGAGAACATGCCGTCGAAAGAGATGGCACAAAGTAACGTCTCCGGAGAGCAAATCAAAGAGCGAGAAGAGGCGCAGATGTTTCGAGACAGTGACTGTTTAACGAAGAGACGCAGAATTTTCGAACGCCTCTTGAAAGGCCTGCGCCTCTTATTTGCAACTTTAAGGCGATGCCTTTGAAGCTGAAATTTAGTATACCTCTTTCCACTTCATTTTCTCCTGATATATTGGCCAAAATCTGGCGAAAATTTCGAGAATACACAAAATTGAGCTTTGTAACAGGACAACATGCCGTTGAAAGTGATGGAACAAAGTAACGTCTCTGGAGAGCAAATCAAAGAGCGAGAAGTGGCGCAGGTGTTTCGAGACAGTGATTGTTTAACAACGAGACGCAGAATTTTCGAACGCCTCTTGAAAGGCCTGCGCCTCTTATTTGCAACTTTGAGGCGATGCCTTTGAAGCTGAAATTTAGTATACCTCTTTCCACTTCATGTTCTCCTGATATATTGGCCAAAATCTGGCGAAAATTTTCAGAATGCACAAAATTGGGCTTTGTAATAGGACAACATGCCGTCGAAAGAGATGGAACAAAGTAACGTCTCTGGAGAGCAAATCAAAGAGCGAGAAGTGGCGCTGGTGTTTCGAGACAGTGACTGTTTCACGAAGAGACGCAGAATTTTCGAACGCCTCTTGAAAGGCCTGCGCCTCTTATTTGCAACTTTAAGGCGATGCCTTTGAAGCTGAAATTTAGTATACCTCTTTCCACTTCATTTTCTCCTGATATATTGGCCAAAATCTGGCGAAAATTTTCAGAATGCACAAAATTGGGCTTTGTAACAGGTGAACATGCCGTCGAAAGAGATGGCACAAAGTAACGTCTCCGGAGAGCAAATCAAAGAGCGAGAAGTGGCGCAGGTGTTTCGAGACAGTGACTGTTTCACGAAGAGACGCAGAATTTTCGAACGCCTCTTGAAAGGCCTGCGCCTCTTATTTGCAACTTTAAGGCGATGCCTTTGAAGCTGAAATTTAGTATACCTCTTTCCACTTCATTTTCTCCTGATATATTGGCCAAAATCTGGCGAAAATTTCGAGAATACACAAAATTGAGCTTTGTAACAGGACAACATGCCGTCGAAAGAGATGGAACAAAGTAACGTCTCTGGAGAGCAAATCAAAAAGTGAGAAGTGGCGCAGGTGTTTCGAGACAGTGACTGTTTAACGACGAGACGCAGAATTTTCGAACGCCTCTTGAAAGGCCTGCGCCTCTTATTTGCAACTTTAAGGTGATGCCTTTGAAGCTGAAATTTAGTATACCTCTTTCCACTTCATTTTCTCCTGATATATTGGCCAAAATCTGGCGAAAATTTCGATAATACACAAAATTGTGCTTTGTAACAGGACAACATGCCGTCGAAAGAGATGGAACAAAGTAACGTCTCTGGAGAGCAAATCAAAGAGCGAGAAGTGGCGCTGGTGTTTCGAGACAGTGACTGTTTAACGAAGAGACGCAGAATTTTCGAACGCCTCTTGAAAGGCCTGCGCCTCTTATTTGCAACTTTAAGGCGATGCCTTTGAAGCTGAAATTTAGTATACCTCTTTCCACTTCATTTTCTCCTGATATATTGGCCAAAATCTGGCGAAAATTTTCAGAATGCACAAAATTGGGCTTTGTAACAGGAGAACATGCCGTCGAAAGAGATGGCACAAAGTAACGTCTCCGGAGAGCAAATCAAAGAGCGAGAAGTGGCGCAGGTGTTTCGAGACAGTGACTGTTTCACGAAGAGACGCAGAATGTTCGAACGCCTCTTGAAAGGCCTGCGCATCTTATTTGCAACTTTAAGGCGATGCCTTTGAAGCTGAAATTTAGTATACCTCTTTCCACTTCATTTTCTCCTGATATATTGGCCAAAATCTGGCGAAAATTTCGAGAATACACAAAATTGAGCTTTGTAACAGGACAACATGCCGTCGAAAGAGATGGAACAAAGTAACGTCTCTGGAGAGCAAATCAAAAAGTGAGAAGTGGCGCAGGTGTTTCGAGACAGTGACTGTTTAACGACGAGACGCAGAATTTTCGAACGCCTCTTGAAAGGCCTGCGCCTCTTATTTGCAACTTTAAGGTGATGCCTTTGAAGCTGAAATTTAGTATACCTCTTTCCACTTCATTTTCTCCTGATATATTGGCCAAAATCTGGCGAAAATTTCGATAATACACAAAATTGTGCTTTGTAACAGGACAACATGCCGTCGAAAGAGATGGAACAAAGTAACGTCTCTGGAGAGCAAATCAAAGAGCGAGAAGTGGCGCTGGTGTTTCGAGACAGTGACTGTTTAACGAAGAGACGCAGAATTTTCGAACGCCTCTTGAAAGGCCTGCGCCTCTTATTTGCAACTTTAAGGCGATGCCTTTGAAGCTGAAATTTAGTATACCTCTTTCCACTTCATTTTCTCCTGATATATTGGCCAAAATCTGGCGAAAATTTTCAGAATGCACAAAATTGGGCTTTGTAATAGGAGAACATGCCGTCGAAAGAGATGGAACAAAGTAACGTCTCCGGAGAGCAAATCAAAGAGCGAGTAGTGGCGCAGATGTATCGAGACAGTGACTGTTTAACGAAGACATGCAGAATTTTCGAACGCCTCTTGAAAGGCCTGCGCCTCTTATTTGCAACTTTAAGGCGATGCCTTTAAAGCAGAAATTTAGTATACCTCTTTCCACTTCATTTTCTCCTGATATATTGGCCAAAATCTGGCGAAAATTTCGAGAATACACAAAATTGAGCTTTGTATCAGGAGAACATGCCGTCGAAAGAGATGGAACAAAGTAACGTCTCCGGAGAGCAAATCAAAGAGCGAGAAGTGGCGCAGATGTTTCGAGACAGTGACTGTTTAACGAAGAGACGCAGAATTTTCGCACGCCTCTTGAAAGGCCTGCGCCTCCTATTTGCAACTTTAAGGCGATGCCTTTGAAGCTGAAATTTAGTATACCTCTTTCCACTTCATTGTCTCCTGATATATTGGCCAAAATCTGGCGAAAATTTTCAGAATGCACAAAATTGGGCTTTGTAACAGGAGAACATGCCGTCGAAAGAGATGGCACAAAGTAACGTCTCCGGAGAGCAAATCAAAGAGCGAGAAGAGGCGCAGATGTTTCGAGACAGTGACTGTTTAACGAAGAGACGCAGAATTTTCGAACGCCTCTTGCAAGGCCTGCGCCTCTTATTTGCAACTTTAAGGCGATGCATTTGAAGCTGAAATTTAGTATACCTCTTCCCACTTCATTCTCTCCTGATATATTGGCCAAAATCTGGCGAAAATTTTCAGAATGCACAAAATTGGGCTTTGTAACAGGAGAACATGCCGTCGAAAGAGATGGCACAAAGTAACGTCTCCGGAGAGCAAATCAAAGAGCGAGAAGAGGCGCAGATGTTTCGAGACAGTGATTGTTTAACAACGAGACGCAGAATTGTCGAACGCCTCTTGAAAGACCTGCGCCTCTTATTTGCAACTTTAAGGCGATGCCTTTAAAGCAGAAATTTAGTGTACCTCTTTCCACTTCATGTTCTCCTGATATATTGGCCAAAATCTGGCGAAAATTTTCAGAATGCACAAAATTGGGCTTTGTAACAGGAGAACATGCCGTCGAAAGAGATGGCAAAAAGTAACGTCTCCGGAGAGCAAATCAAAGAGCGAGAAGAGGCGCAGATGTTTCGAGACAGTGACTGTTTAACGAAGGGACGCAGAATTTTCGAACGCCTCCTGCAAGGCCTGCGCCTCTTATTTGCAACTTTAAGGCGATGCCTTTGAAGCTGAAATTTAGTATACCTCTTTCCATTTCATTTTCTCCTGATATATAGGCCAAAATCTGGCGGAAATTTCGAGAATACACAAAATTGAGCTTTGTAACAGGACAACATGCCGTTGAAAGAGATGGAACAAAGTAACGACACTGGAGAGCAAATCAAAGAGCGAGAAGTGGCGCAGGTGATTCGAGACAGTGATTGTTTAACGAAGAGACGCAGAATTTTCGAACGCCTCTTGAAAGGCCTGCGCCTCTTATTTGCAACTTTAAGGCGATGCCTTTGAAGCTGAAATTTAGTATACCTCTTTCCACTTCATGTTCTCCTGATATATTGGCCAAAATCTGGCGAAAATTTTCAGAATGCACAAAATTGGGCTTTGTAACAGGAGAACATGCCGTCGAAAGAGATGGCACAAAGTAACGTCTCCGGAGAGCAAATCAAAGAGCGAGAAGAGGCGCAGATGTTTCGAGACAGTGACTGTTTAACGAAGCCACGCAGAATTTTCGAACGCCTCTTGAAAGGCCTGCGCCTCTTATTTGCAACTTTAAGGCGATGCCTTTAAAGCAGAAATTTAGTATACCTCTTTCCACTTCATGTTCTCCTGATATATTGGCCAAAATCTGGCGAAAATTTTCAGAATGCACAAAATTGGGCTTTGTAACAGGAGAACATGCCGTCGAAAGAGATGGCAAAAAGTAACGTCTCCGGAGAGCAAATCAAAGAGCGAGAAGAGGCGCAGATGTTTCGAGACAGTGACTGTTTAACGAAGAGACGCAGAATTTTCGAACGCCTCCTGCAAGGCCTGCGCCTCTTATTTGCAACTTTAAGGCGATGCCTTTAAAGCAGAAATTTAGTATACCTCTTTCCACTTCATGTTCTCCTGATATATTGGCCAAAATCTGGCGAAAATTTTCAGAATGCACAAAATTGGGTTTTGTAACAGGAGAACATGCCGTCGAAAGAGATGGCAAAAAGTAACGTCTCCGGAGAGCAAATCAAAGAGCGAGAAGAGGCGCAGATGTTTCGAGACAGTGACTGTTTAACGAAGAGACGCAGAATTTTCGAACGCCTCCTGCAAGGCCTGCGCCTCTTATTTGCAACTTTAAGGCGATGCCTTTGAAGCTGAAATTTAGTATACCTCTTTCCATTTCATTTTCTCCTGATATATTGGCCAAAATCTGGCGGAAATTTCGAGAATACACAAAATTGAGCTTTGTAACAGGACAACATGCCGTTGAAAGAGATGGAACAAAGTAACGTCTCTGGAGAGCAAATCAAAGAGCGAGAAGTGGCGCAGGTGTTTCGAGACAGTGATTGTTTAACGAAGAGACGCAGAATTTTCGAACGCCTCTTGAAAGGCCTGCGCCTCTTATTTGCAACTTTAAGGCGATACATTTGAAGCTGAAATTTAGTATACCTCTTTCCACTTCATGTTCTCCTGATATATTGGCCAAAATCTGGCGAAAATTTTCAGAATGCACAAAATTGGGCTTTGTAATAGGAGAACATGCCGTCGAAAGAGATGGAACAAAGTAACGTCTCCGGAGAGCAAATCAAAGAGCGAGAAGAGGCGCAGATGTTTCGAGACAGTGACTGTTTAACGAAGCCACGCAGAATTTTCGAACGCCTCTTGAAAGGCCTGCGCCTCTTATTTGCAACTTTAAGGCGATGCCTTTAAAGCAGAAATTTAGTGTACCTCTTTCCACTTCATGTTCTCCTGATATATTGGCCAAAATCTGGCGAAAATTTTCAGAATGCACAAAATTGGGCTTTGTAACAGGAGAACATGCCGTCGAAAGAGATGGCAAAAAGTAACGTCTCCGGAGAGCAAATCAAAGAGCGAGAAGAGGCGCAGATGTTTCGAGACAGTGACTGTTTAACGAAGGGACGCAGAATTTTCGAACGCCTCCTGCAAGGCCTGCGCCTCTTATTTGCAACTTTAAGGCGATGCCTTTGAAGCTGAAATTTAGTATACCTCTTTCCATTTCATTTTCTCCTGATATATAGGCCAAAATCTGGCGGAAATTTTCAGAATGCACAAAATTGGGCTTTGTAACAGGAGAACATGCCGTCGAAAGAGATGGCAAAAAGTAACGTCTCCGGAGAGCAAATCAAAGAGCGAGAAGAGGCGCAGATGTTTCGAGACAGTGACTGTTTAACGAAGAGACGCAGAATTTTCGAACGCCTCCTGCAAGGCCTGCGCCTCTTATTTGCAACTTTAAGGCGATGCCTTTGAAGCTGAAATTTAGTATACCTCTTTCCATTTCATTTTCTCCTGATATATTGGCCAAAATCTGGCGGAAATTTCGAGAATACACAAAATTGAGCTTTGTAACAGGACAACATGCCGTTGAAAGAGATGGAACAAAGTAACGTCTCTGGAGAGCAAATCAAAGAGCGAGAAGTGGCGCAGGTGTTTCGAGACAGTGATTGTTTAACGAAGAGACGCAGAATTTTCGAACGCCTCTTGAAAGGCCTGCGCCTCTTATTTGCAACTTTAAGGCGATACCTTTGAAGCTGAAATTTAGTATACCTCTTTCCACTTCATGTTCTCCTGATATATTGGCCAAAATCTGGCGAAAATTTTCAGAATGCACAAAATTGGGCTTTGTAACAGGAGAACATGCCGTCGAAAGAGATGGCACAAAGTAACGTCTCCGGAGAGCAAATCAAAGAGCGAGAAGAGGCGCAGATGTTTCGAGACAGTGACTGTTTAACGAAGAGACGCAGAATTTTCGAACGCCTCTTGCAAGGCCTGCGCCTCTTATTTGCAACTTTAAGGCGATGCCGTTGAAGCTGAAATTTAGTATACCTCTTTCCACTTCATTTTCTCCTGATATATTGGCCAAAATCTGGCGAAAATTTCGAGAATACACAAAATTGAGCTTTGTAACAGGACAACATGCCGTTGAAAGAGATGGAACAAAGTAACGTCTCTGGAGAGCAAATCAAAAAGCGAGAAGTGGCGCAGGTGTTTCGAGACAGTGACTGTTTAACGAAGAGACGCAGAATTTTCGAACGCCTCTTGAAAGGCCTGCGCCTCTTATTTGCAACTTTAAGGCGATGCCTTTGAAGCTGAAATTTAGTATACCTCTTTCCACTTCATGTTCTCCTGATATATTGGCCAAAATCTGGCGAAAATTTTCAGAATGCACAAAATTGGGCTTTGTAACAGGAGAACATGCCGTCGAAAGAGATGGCACAAAGTAACGTCTCTGGAGAGCAAATCAAAGAGCGAGAAGTGGCGCAGGTGTTTCGAGACAGTGATTGTTTAACGAAGAGACGCAGAATTTTCGAACGCCTCTTGAAAGGCCTGCGCCTCTTATTTGTAACTTTAAGGCGATGCCTTTGAAGCTGAAATTTAGTATACCTCTTTCCACTTCATGTTCTCCTGATATATTGGCCAAAATCTGGCGAAAATTTTCAGAATGCACAAAATTGGGCTTTGTAACAGGAGAACATGCCGTCGAAAGAGATGGCACAAAGTAACGTCTCCGGAGAGCAAATCAAAAAGCGAGAAGTGGCGCAGGTGTTTCGAGACAGTGACTGTTTAACGAAGAGACGCAGAATTTTCGAACGCCTCTTGAAAGGCCTGCGCCTCTTATTTGCAACTTTAAGGCGATGCCTTTGAAGCTGAAATTTAGTATACCTCTTTCCACTTCATGTTCTCCTGATATATTGGCCAAAATCTGGCGAAAATTTTCAGAATGCACAAAATTGGGCTTTGTAACAGGAGAACATGCCGTCGAAAGAGATGGCACAAAGGAACGTCTCCGGAGAGCAAATCAAAGAGCGAGAAGAGGCGCAGATGTTTCGAGACAGTGACTGTTTAACGAAGAGACGCAGAATTTTCGAACGCCTCCTGCAAGGCCTGCGCCTCTTATTTGCAACTTTAAGGCGATGCCTTTGAAGCTGAAATTTAGTATACCTCTTTCCATTTCATTTTCTCCTGATATATTGGCCAAAATCTGGCGGAAATTTCGAGAATACACAAAATTGAGCTTTGTAACAGGACAACTTGCCGTTGAAAGAGATGGAACAAAGTAACGTCTCTGGAGAGCAAATCAAAGAGCGAGAAGTGGCGCAGGTGTTTCGAGACAGTGATTGTTTAACGAAGAGACGCAGAATTTTCGAACGCCTCTTGAAAGGCCTGCGCCTCTTATTTGCAACTTTAAGGCGATGCCTTTGAAGCTGAAATTTAGTATACCTCTTTCCACTTCATGTTCTCCTGATATATTGGCCAAAATCTGGCGAAAATTTTCAGAATGCACAAAATTGGGCTTTGTAACAGGAGAACATGCCGTCGAAAGAGATGGCACAAAGTAACGTCTCCGGAGAGCAAATCAAAGAGCGAGAAGTGGCGCAGATATTTCGAGACAGTGACTGTTTAACGAAGACACGCAGAATTTTCGAACGCCTCTTGAAAGGCCTGCGCCTCTTATTTGCAACTTTAAGGCGATGCCTTTAAAGCAGAAATTTAGTATACCTCTTTCCACTTCATTTTCTCCTGATATATTGGCCAAAATCTGGCGAAAATTTCGAGAATACACAAAATTGAGCTTTGTAACAGGAGAACATGCCGTCGAAAGAGATGGAACAAAGTAACGTCTCCGGAGAGCAAATCAAAGAGCGAGAAGTGGCGCAGGTGTTTCGAGACAGTGATTGTTTAACGAAGAGACGCAGAATTTTCGAACGCCTCTTGAAAGGCCTGCGCCTCTTATTTGTAACTTTAAGGCGATGCCTTTGAAGCTGAAATTTAGTATACCTCTTTCCACTTCATGTTCTCCTGATATATTGGCCAAAATCTGGCGAAAATTTTCAGAATGCACAAAATTGGGCTTTGTAACAGGAGAACATGCCGTCGAAAGAGATGGCACAAAGTAACGTCTCTGGAGAGCAAATCAAAGAGCGAGAAGTGGCGCAGGTGTTTCGAGACAGTGATTGTTTAACGAAGAGACGCAGAATTTTCGAACGCCTCTTGAAAGGCCTGCGCCTCTTATTTGCAACTTTAAGACGATGCCTTTGAAGCTGAAATTTAGTATACCTCTTTCCACTTCATGTTCTCCTGATATATTGGCCAAAATCTGGCGAAAATTTCGAGAATACACAAAATTGGGCTTTGTAACAGGAGAACATGCCGTCGAAAGAGATGGCACAAAGTAACGTCTCCGGAGAGCAAATCAAAGAGCGAGAAGAGGCGCAGATGTTTCGAGACAGTGACTGTTTAACAAAGAGACGCAGAATTTTCGAACGCCTCTTGCAAGGCCTGCGCCTCTTATTTGCAACTTTAAGGCGATGCCTTTGAAGCTGAAATTTAGTATACCTCTTTCGACTTCATGTTCTCTTGATATATTGGCCAAAATCTGGCGAAAATTTCGAGAATACACAAAATTGAGCTTTGTAACAGGAGAACATGCCGTCGAAAGAGATGGAACAAAGTAACGTCTCCGGAGAGCAAATCAAAGAGCGAGAAATGGCGCAGGTGTTTCGAGACAGTGATTGTTTAACGAAGAGACGCAGAATTTTCGAACGCCTCTTGAAAGGCCTGCGCCTCTTATTTGTAACTTTAAGGCGATGCCTTTGAAGCTGAAATTTAGTATACCTCTTTCCACTTCATGTTCTCCTGATATATTGGCCAAAATCTGGCGAAAATTTTCAGAATGCACAAAATTGGGCTTTGTACCAGGAGAACATGCCGTCGAAAGAGATGGCACAAAGTAACGTCTCCGGAGAGCAAATCAAAGAGCGAGAAGAGGCGCAGATGTTTCGAGACAGTGACTGTTTAACGAAGAGACGCAGAATTTTCGAACGCCTCTTGCAAGGCCTGCGCCTCTTATTTGCAACTTTAAGGCGATGCCTTTGAAGCTGAAATTTAGTATACCTCTTTCCACTTCATGTTCTCCTGATATATTGGCCAACATCTGGCGAAAATTTTCAGAATGCACAAAATTGGGCTTTGTAATAGGAGAACATGCCGTCGAAAGAGATGGAACAAAGTAACGTCTCCGGAGAGCAAATCAAAGAGCGAGAAGTGGCGCAGATATTTCGAGACAGTGACTGTTTAACGAAGACATGCAGAATTTTCGAACGCCTCTTGAAAGGCCTGCGCCTCTTATTTGCAACTTTAAGGCGATGCCTTTAAAGCAGAAATTTAGTATACCTCTTTCCACTTCATTTTCTCCTGATATATTGGCCAAAATCTGGCGAAAATTTCGAGAATACACAAAATTGAGCTTTGTAACAGGAGAACATGCCGTCGAAAGAGATGGAACAAAGTAACGTCTCTGGAGAGCAAATCAAAGAGCGAGAAGTGGCGCAGATGTTTCGAGACAGTGACTGTTTAACGAAGAGACGCAGAATTTTCGAACGCCTCTTGCAAGGCCTGCGCCTCTTATTTGCAACTTTAAGGCGATGCCTTTGAAGCTGAAATTTAGTATACCGCTTTGCACTTCATTCTCTCCTGATATATTGGCCAAAATCTGGCGAAAATTTTCAGAATGCACAAAATTGGGCTTTGTAATAGGAGAACATGCCGTCGAAAGAGATGGCACAAAGGAACGTCTCCGGAGAGCAAATCAAAGAGCGAGAAGAGGCGCAGATGTTTCGAGACAGTGACTGTTTAACGAAGAGACGCAGAATTTTCGAACGCCTCCTGCAAGGCCTGCGCCTCTTATTTGCAACTTTAAGGCGATGCCTTTGAAGCTGAAATTTAGTATACCTCGTTCCATTTCATTTTCTCCTGATATATTGGCCAAAATTTGGCGGAAATTTCGAGAATACACAAAATTGAGCTTTGTAACAGGACAACTTGCCGTTGAAAGAGATGGAACAAAGTAACGTCTCTGGAGAGCAAATCAAAGAGCGAGAAGTGGCGCAGGTGTTTCGAGACAGTGATTGTTTAACGAAGAGACGCAGAATTTTCGAACGCCTCTTGAAAGGCCTGCGCCTCTTATTTGCAACTTTAAGGCGATGCCTTTGAAGCTGAAATTTAGTATACCTCTTTCCACTTCATGTTCTCCTGATATATTGGCCAAAATCTGGCGAAAATTTTCAGAATGCACAAAATTGGGCTTTGTAACAGGAGAACATGCCGTCGAAAGAGATTGAACAAAGTAACGTCTCCGGAGAGCAAATCAAAGAGCGAGAAGTAGCGCAGATATTTCGAGACAGTGACTGTTTAACGAAGACACGCAGAATTTTCGAACGCCTCTTGAAAGGCCTGCGCCTCTTATTTGCAACTTTAAGGCGATGCCTTTGAAGCTGAAATTTAGTATACCTCTTTCGACTTCATGTTCTCCTGATATATTGGCCAAAATCTGGCGAAAATTTCGAGAATACACAAAATTGGGCTTTGTAACAGGAGAACATGCCGTCGAAAGAGATGGCACAAAGTAACGTCTCCGGAGAGCAAATCAAAGAGCGAGAAGAGGCGCAGATGTTTCGAGACAGTGACTGTTTAACGAGGAGACGCAGAATTTTCGAACGCCTCTTGCAAGGCCTGCGCCTCTTATTTGCAACTTTAAGGCGATGCCTTTGAAGCTGAAATTTAGTATACCTCTTTCGACTTCATGTTCTCGTGATATATTGGCCAAAATCTGGCGAAAATTTCGAGAATACACAAAATTGAGCTTTGTAACAGGACAACATGCCGTTGAAAGAGATGGAACAAAGTAACGTCTCTGGAGAGCAAATCAAAGAGCGAGAAGTGGCGCAGGGGTTTCGAGACAGTGATTGTTTAACGAAGAGACGCAGAATTTTCGAACGCCTCTTGAAAGGCCTGCGCCTCTTATTTGTAACTTTAAGGCGATGCCTTTGAAGCTGAAATTTAGTATACCTCTTTCCACTTCATGTTCTCCTGATATATTGGCCAAAATCTGGCGAAAATTTTCAGAATGCACAAAATTGGGCTTTGTAACAGGAGAACATGCCGTCGAAAGAGATGGCACAAAGTAACGTCTCCGGAGAGCAAATCAAAGAGCGAGAAGAGGCGCAGATGTTTCGAGACAGTGACTGTTTAACGAAGAGACGCAGAATTTTCGAACGCCTCTTGCAAGGCCTGCGCCTCTTATTTGCAACTTTAAGGCGATGCCTTTGAAGCTGAAATTTAGTATACCTCTTTCCACTTCATTTTCTCCTGATATATTGGCCAAAATCTGGCGAAAATTTCGAGAATACACAAAATTGAGCTTTGTAACAGGAGAACATGCCGTCGAAAGAGATGGAACAAAGTAACGTCTCCGGAGAGCAAATCAAAGAGCGAGAAATGGCGCAGGTGTTTCGAGACAGTGATTGTTTAACGAAGAGACGCAGAATTTTCGAACGCCTCTTGAAAGGCCTGCGCCTCTTATTTGTAACTTTAAGGCGATGCCTTTGAAGCTGAAATTTAGTATACCTCTTTCCACTTCATGTTCTCCTGATATATTGGCCAAAATCTGGCGAAAATTTTCAGAATGCACAAAATTGGGCTTTGTAACAGGAGAACATGCCGTCGAAAGAGATGGCACAAAGTAACGTCTCCGGAGAGCAAATCAAAGAGCGAGAAGAGGCGCAGATGTTTCGAGACAGTGACTGTTTAACGAAGAGACGCAGAATTTTCGAACGCCTCTTGCAAGGCCTGCGCCTCTTATTTGCAACTTTAAGGCGATGCCTTTGAAGCTGAAATTTAGTATACCTCTTTCCACTTCATGTTCTCCTGATATATTGGCCAACATCTGGCGAAAATTTTCAGAATGCACAAAATTGGGCTTTGTAATAGGAGAACATGCCGTCGAAAGAGATGGAACAAAGTAACGTCTCCGGAGAGCAAATCAAGAGCGAGAAGTGGCGCAGATATTTCGAGACAGTGACTGTTTAACGAAGACATGCAGAATTTTCGAACGCCTCTTGAAAGGCCTGCGCCTCTTATTTGCAACTTTAAGGCGATGCCTTTAAAGCAGAAATTTAGTATACCTCTTTCCACTTCATTTTCTCCTGATATATTGGCCAAAATCTGGCGAAAATTTCGAGAATACACAAAATTGAGCTTTGTAACAGGAGAACATGCCGTCGAAAGAGATGGAACAAAGTAACGTCTCCGGAGAGCAAATCAAAGAGCGAGAAGTGGCGCAGATGTTTCGAGACAGTAACTGTTTAACGAAGAGACGCAGAATTTTCGAACGCCTCTTGCAAGGCCTGCGCCTCTTATTTGCAACTTTAAGGCGATGCCTTTGAAGCTGAAATTTAGTATACCGCTTTGCACTTCATTCTCTCCTGATATATTGGCCAAAATCTGGCGAAAATTTTCAGAATGCACAAAATTGGGCTTTGTAATAGGAGAACATGCGTCGAAAGAGATGGCACAAAGGAACGTCTCCGGAGAGCAAATCAAAGAGCGAGAAGAGGCGCAGATGTTTCGAGACAGTGACTGTTTAACGAAGAGACGCAGAATTTTCGAACGCCTCCTGCAAGGCCTGCGCCTCTTATTTGCAACTTTAAGGCGATGCCTTTGAAGCTGAAATTTAGTATACCTCGTTCCATTTCATTTTCTCCTGATATATTGGCCAAAATTTGGCGGAAATTTCGAGAATACACAAAATTGAGCTTTGTAACAGGACAACTTGCCGTTGAAAGAGATGGAACAAAGTAACGTCTCTGGAGAGCAAATCAAAGAGCGAGAAGTGGCGCAGGTGTTTCGAGACAGTGATTGTTTAACGAAGAGACGCAGAATTTTCGAACGCCTCTTGAAAGGCCTGCGCCTCTTATTTGCAACTTTAAGGCGATGCCTTTGAAGCTGAAATTTAGTATACCTCTTTCCACTTCATGTTCTCCTGATATATTGGCCAAAATCTGGCGAAAATTTTCAGAATGCACAAAATTGGGCTTTGTAACAGGAGAACATGCCGTCGAAAGAGATTGAACAAAGTAACGTCTCCGGAGAGCAAATCAAAGAGCGAGAAGTAGCGCAGATATTTCGAGACAGTGACTGTTTAACGAAGACACGCAGAATTTTCGAACGCCTCTTGAAAGGCCTGCGCCTCTTATTTGCAACTTTAAGGCGATGCCTTTGAAGCTGAAATTTAGTATACCTCTTTCGACTTCATGTTCTCCTGATATATTGGCCAAAATCTGGCGAAAATTTCGAGAATACACAAAATTGGGCTTTGTAACAGGAGAACATGCCGTCGAAAGAGATGGCACAAAGTAACGTCTCCGGAGAGCAAATCAAAGAGCGAGAAGAGGCGCAGATGTTTCGAGACAGTGACTGTTTTAACGAAGAGACGCAGAATTTTCGAACGCCTCTTGCAAGGCCTGCGCCTCTTATTTGCAACTTTAAGGCGATGCCTTTGAAGCTGAAATTTAGTATACCTCTTTCGACTTCATGTTCTCGTGATATATTGGCCAAAATCTGGCGAAAATTTCGAGAATACACAAAATTGAGCTTTGTAACAGGACAACATGCCGTTGAAAGAGATGGAACAAAGTAACGTCTCTGGAGAGCAAATCAAAGAGCGAGAAGTGGCGCAGGGGTTTCGAGACAGTGATTGTTTAACGAAGAGACGCAGAATTTCCGAACGCCTCTTGAAAGGCCTGCGCCTCTTATTTGTAACTTTAAGGCGATGCCTTTGAAGCTGAAATTTAGTATACCTCTTTCCACTTCATGTTCTCCTGATATATTGGCCAAAATCTGGCGAAAATTTTCAGAATGCACAAAATTGGGCTTTGTAACAGGAGAACATGCCGTCGAAAGAGATGGCACAAAGTAACGTCTCCGGAGAGCAAATCAAAGAGCGAGAAGAGGCGCAGATGTTTCGAGACAGTGACTGTTTAACGAAGAGACGCAGAATTTTCGAACGCCTCTTGCAAGGCCTGCGCCTCTTATTTGCAACTTTAAGGCGATGCCTTTGAAGCTGAAATTTAGTATACCTCTTTCCACTTCATTTTCTCCTGATATATTGGCCAAAATCTGGCGAAAATTTCGAGAATACACAAAATTGAGCTTTGTAACAGGAGAACATGCCGTCGAAAGAAATGGAACAAAGTAACGTCTCCGGAGAGCAAATCAAAGAGCGAGAAATGGCGCAGGTGTTTCGAGACAGTGATTGTTTAACGAAGAGACGCAGAATTTTCGAACGCCTCTTGAAAGGCCTGCGCCTCTTATTTGTAACTTTAAGGCGATGCCTTTGAAGCTGAAATTTAGTATACCTCTTTCCACTTCATGTTCTCCTGATATATTGGCCAAAATCTGGCGAAAATTTTCAGAATGCACAAAATTGGGCTTTGTAACAGGAGAACATGCCGTCGAAAGAGATGGCACAAAGTAACGTCTCCGGAGAGCAAATCAAAGAGCGAGAAGAGGCGCAGATGTTTCGAGACAGTGACTGTTTAACGAAGAGACGCAGAATTTTCGAACGCCTCTTGCAAGGCCTGCGCCTCTTATTTGCAACTTTAAGGCGATGCCTTTGAAGCTGAAATTTAGTATACCTCTTTCCACTTCATGTTCTCCTGATATATTGGCCAACATCTGGCGAAAATTTTCAGAATGCACAAAATTGGGCTTTGTAATAGGAGAACATGCCGTCGAAAGAGATGGAACAAAGTAACGTCTCCGGAGAGCAAATCAAAGAGCGAGAAGTGGCGCAGATATTTCGAGACAGTGACTGTTTAACGAAGACATGCAGAATTTTCGAACGCCTCTTGAAAGGCCTGCGCCTCTTATTTGCAACTTTAAGGCGATGCCTTTAAAGCAGAAATTTAGTATACCTCTTTCCACTTCATTTTCTCCTGATATATTGGCCAAAATCTGGCGAAAATTTCGAGAATACACAAAATTGAGCTTTGTAACAGGAGAACATGCCGTCGAAAGAGATGGAACAAAGTAACGTCTCCGGAGAGCAAATCAAAGAGCGAGAAGTGGCGCAGATGTTTCGAGACAGTAACTGTTTAACGAAGAGACGCAGAATTTTCGAACGCCTCTTGCAAGGCCTGCGCCTCTTATTTGCAACTTTAAGGCGATGCCTTTGAAGCTGAAATTTAGTATACCGCTTTGCACTTCATTCTCTCCTGATATATTGGCCAAAATCTGGCGAAAATTTTCAGAATGCACAAAATTGGGCTTTGTAATAGGAGAACATGCCGTCGAAAGAGATGGCACAAAGGAACGTCTCCGGAGAGCAAATCAAAGAGCGAGAAGAGGCGCAGATGTTTCGAGACAGTGACTGTTTAACGAAGAGACGCAGAATTTTCGAACGCCTCCTGCAAGGCCTGCGCCTCTTATTTGCAACTTTAAGGCGATGCCTTTGAAGCTGAAATTTAGTATACCTCGTTCCATTTCATTTTCTCCTGATATATTGGCCAAAATTTGGCGGAAATTTCGAGAATACACAAAATTGAGCTTTGTAACAGGACAACTTGCCGTTGAAAGAGATGGAACAAAGTAACGTCTCTGGAGAGCAAATCAAAGAGCGAGAAGTGGCGCAGGTGTTTCGAGACAGTGATTGTTTAACGAAGAGACGCAGAATTTTCGAACGCCTCTTGAAAGGCCAGCGCCTCTTATTTGCAACTTTAAGGCGATGCCTTTGAAGCTGAAATTTAGTATACCTCTTTCCACTTCATGTTCTCCTGATATGTTGGCCAAAATCTGGCGAAAATTTTCAGAATGCACAAAATTGGGCTTTGTAACAGGAGAACATGCCGTCGAAAGAGATGGCACAAAGTAACGTCTCCGGAGAGCAAATGAAAGAGCGAGAAGAGGCGCAGATGTTTCGAGACAGTGACTGTTTAACGAAGAGACGCAGAATTTTCGAACGCCTGTTGCAAGGCCTGCGCCTCTTATTTGCAACTTTAAGGCGATGCCTTTGAAGCTGAAATTTAGTATACCTCTTTCCACTTCATTTTCTCCTGATATATTGGCCAAAATCAGGCGAAAATTTCGAGAATACACAAAATTGAGCTTTGTAACAGGACAACATGCCGTTGAAAGAGATGGAACAAAGTAACGTCTCTGGAGAGCAAATCAAAAAGCGAGAAGTGGCGCAGGTGTTTCGAGACAGTGACTGTTTAACGAAGAGACGCAAAATTTTCGAACGCCTCTTGAAAGGCCTGCGCCTCTTATTTGCAACTTTAAGGCGATGCCTTTGAAGCTGAAATTTAGTATACCTCTTTCCACTTCATGTTCTCCTGATATATTGGCCAAAATCTGGCGAAAATTTTCAGAATGCACAAAATTGGGCTTTGTAACAGGAGAACATGCCGTCGAAAGAGATTGAACAAAGTAACGTCTCCGGAGAGCAAATCAAAGAGCGAGAAGTAGCGCAGATATTTCGAGACAGTGACTGTTTAACGAAGACACGCAGAATTTTCGAACGCCTCTTGAAAGGCCTGCGCCTCTTATTTGCAACTTTAAGGCGATGCCTTTGAAGCTGAAATTTAGTATACCTCTTTCGACTTCATGTTCTCCTGATATATTGGCCAAAATCTGGCGAAAATTTCGAGAATACACAAAATTAAGCTTTGTAACAGGACAACATGCCGTTGAAAGAGATGGAACAAAGTAACGTCTCTGGAGAGCAAATCAAAGAGCGAGAAGAGGCGCAGATGTTTCGAGACAGTGACTGTTTAACGAAGAGACGCAGAATTTTCGAACGCCTCTTGCAAGGCCTGCGCCTCTTATTTGCAACTTTAAGGCGATGCCTTTGAAGCTGAAATTTAGTATACCTCTTTCCACTTCATTTTCTCCTGAAATATTGGCCAAAATCTGGCGAAAATTTCGAGAATACACAAAATTGAGCTTCGTAACAGGACAACATGCCGTTGAAAGAGATGGAACAAAGTAACGTCTCCCGAGAGCAAATCAAAGAGCAAGAAGTGGCGCAGATATTTCGAGACAGTGACTGTTTAACGAAGACACGCAGAATTTTCGAACGCCTCTTGAAAGGCCTGCGCCTCTTATTTGCAACTTTAAGGCGATGCCTTTAAAGCAGAAATTTAGTATACCTCTTTCCACTTCATTTTCTCCTGATATATTGGCCAAAATCTGGCGAAAATTTCGAGAATACACAAAATTGAGCTTTGTAACAGGACAACATGCCGTTGAAAGAGATGGAACAAAGTAACGTCTCCGGAGAGCAAATCAAAGAGCGAGAAGTGGCGCAGATATTTCGAGACAGTGACTGTTTAACGAAGGCACGCAGAATTTTCGAACGCCTCTTGCAAGGCCTGCGCCTCTTATTTGCAACTTTAAGGCGATGCCTTTGAAGTTGAAATTTCGTATACCTCTTTCGACTTCATGTTCTCCTGATATATTGGCCAAAATCTGGCGAAAATTTCGAGAATACACAAAATTGAGCATTGTAACAGGACAACATGCCGTTGAAAGAGATGGAACAAAGTAACGTCTCGGGAGAGCAAATCAAAGAGCGAGAAGTGGCGCAGGTGTTTCGAGACAGTGATTGTTTAAAAACGAGACGCAGAATTTTCGAACGCCTCTTGAAAGGCCTGCGCCTCTTATTTGCAACTTTAAGGCGATGCCTTTGAAGCTGAAATTTAGTATACCTCTTTCCACTTCATGTTCTCCTGATATATTGGCCAAAATCTGGCGAAAATTTTCAGAATGCACAAAATTGGGCTTTGTAATAGGAGAACATGCCGTCGAAAGAGATGGAACAAAGTAACGTCTCCGGAGAGCAAATCAAAGAGCGAGAAGTGGCGCAGATATTTCGAGACAGTGACTGTTTAACGAAGACACGCAGAATTTTCGAACGCCTCTTGAAAGGCCTGCGCCTCTTATTTGCAACTTTAAGGCGATGCCTTTGAAGCTGAAATTTAGTATACCTCTTTCGACTTCATGTTCTCCTGATATATTGGCCAAAATCTGGCGAAAATTTCGAGAATACACAAAATTGAGCTTTGTAACAGGACAACATGCCATTGAAAGAGATGGAACAAAGTAACGCGTCTGGAGAGCAAATCAAAGAGCGAGAAGAGGCGCAGATGTTTCGAGACAGTGACTGTTTAACGAAGAGACGCAGAATTTTCGAACGCCTCTTGAAAGACCTGCGCCTCTTATTTGCAACTTTAAGGCGATGCCTTTGAAGCTGAAATTTAGTATACCTCTTTCCACTTCATTTTCTCCTGATATATTGGCCAAAATCTGGCGAAAAT
Source organism: Andrena cerasifolii (assembly GCF_050908995.1). NCBI lineage: Eukaryota > Metazoa > Arthropoda > Insecta > Hymenoptera > Andrenidae > Andrena > Andrena cerasifolii. Next base: position 21,376 of record NW_027485516.1, read on the forward strand.
TTCGAGAATACACAAAATTGAGCTTTGTAACAGGACAACATGCCGTTGAAAGAGATGGAACAAAGTAACGTCTCTGGAGAGCAAATCAAAAAGCGAGAAGTGGCGCAGGTGTTTCGAGACAGTGTCTGTTTAACGAAGAGACGCAGAATTTTCGAACGCCTCTTGAAAGGGCTGCGCCTCTTATTTGCAACTTTAAGGCGATGCCTTTAAAGCTGAAATTTAGTATACCTCTTTCCACTTCATGTTCTCCTGATATATTGGCCAAAATCTGGCGAAAATTTTCAGAATGCACAAAATTGGGCTTTGTAACAGGAGAACATGCCGTCGAAAGAGATGGCACAAAGTAACGTCTCCGGAGAGCAAATCAAAGAGCGAGAAGAGGCGCAGATGTTTCGAGACAGTGATTGTTTAACGAAGAGACGCAGAATTTTCGAACGCCTCTTGCAAGGCCTGCGCCTCTTATTTGCAACTTTAAGGCGATGCCTTTGAAGCTGAAATTTAGTATACCTCTTTCCACTTCATGGTCTCCTGATATATTGGCCAAAATCTGGCAAAAATTTTCAGAATGCACAAAATTGGGCTTTGTAATAGGAGACCATGCCGTCGAAAGAGATGGAACAAAGTAACGTCTCCGGAGAGCAAATCAAAGAGCGAGAAGTGGCGCAGATATTTCGAGACAGTGACTGTTTAACGAAGACACGCAGAATTTTCGAACGCCTCTTGAGAGGCCTGCGCCTCTTATTTGCAACTTTAAGGCGATGCCTTTGAAGCTGAAATTTAGTATACCTCTTTCGACTTCATGTTCTCCTGATATATTGGCCAAAATCTGGGGAAAATTTCGAGAATACACAAAATTGAGCTTTGTAACAGGACAACATGCCGTTGAAAGAGATGGAACAAAGTAACGTCTCCGGAGAGCAAATCAAAGAGCGAGAAGAGGCGCAGGTGTTTCGAGACAGTGACTGTTTAACGAAGAGACGCAGAATTTTCGAACGCCTCTTGAAAGGCCTGCGCCTCTTATTTGCAACTTTAAGGCGATGCCTTTAAAGCTGAAATTTAGTATACCTCTTTCCACTTCATTTTCTCCTGATATATTGGCCAAAATCTGGCGAAAATTTTCAGAATGCACAAAATTGGGCTTTGTAACAGGAGAACATGCCGTCGAAAGCGATGGCACAAAGTAACGTCTCCGGAGAGCAAATCAAAGAGCGAGAAGAGGCGCAGATGTTTCGAGACAGTGACTGTTTAACGAAGAGACGCAGAATTTTCGAACGCCTCTTGAAAGGCCTGCGCCTCTTATTTGCAACTTTAAGGCGATGCCTTTGAAGCTGAAATTTAGTATACCTCTTTCGACTTCATGTTCTCCTGATATATTGGCCAAAATCTGGCGAAAATTTTCAGAATGCACAAAATTGGGCTTTGTAACAGGAGATCATGCCGTCGAAAGAGATGGAACAAAGTAACGTCTCCGGAGAGCAAATCAAAGAGCGAGAAGTGGCGCAGATATTTCGAGACAGTGACTGTTTAACGAAGACACGCAGAATTTTCGAACGCCTCTTGAAAGACCTGCGCCTCTTATTTGCAACTTTAAGGCGATCCCTTTGAAGCTGAAATTTAGTATACCTCTTTCCACTTCATTTTCTCCTGATATATTGGCCAAAATCTGGCGAAAATTTCGAGAATACACAAAATTGAGCTTTGTAACAGGACAACATGCCGTTGAAAGAGATGGAACAAAGTAACGTCTCTGGAGAGCAAATCAAAAAGCGAGAAGTGGCGCAGGTGTTTCGAGACAGTGACTGTTTAACGAAGAGACGCAGAATTTTCGAACGCCTCTTGAAAGGCCTGCGCCTCTTATTTGCAACTTTAAGGCGATGCCTTTGAAGCTGAAATTTAGTATACCTCTTTCGACTTCATGTTCTCCTGATATATTGGCCAAAATCTGGCGAAAATTTCGAGAATACACAAAATTAAGCTTTGTAACAGGACAACATGCCGTTGAAAGAGATGGAACAAAGTAACGTCTCTGGAGAGCAAATCAAAGAGCGAGAAGAGGCGCAGATGTTTCGAGACAGTGACTGTTTAACGAAGAGACGCAGAATTTTCGAACGCCTCTTGCAAGGCCTGCGCCTCTTATTTGCAACTTTAAGGCGATGCCTTTGAAGCTGAAATTTAGTATACCTCTTTCCACTTCATTTTCTCCTGAAATATTGGCCAAAATCTGGCGAAAATTTCGAGAATACACAAAATTGAGCTTCGTAACAGGACAACATGCCGTTGAAAGAGATGGAACAAAGTAACGTCTCCCGAGAGCAAATCAAAGAGCAAGAAGTGGCGCAGATATTTCGAGACAGTGACTGTTTAACGAAGACACGCAGAATTTTCGAACGCCTCTTGAAAGGCCTGCGCCTCTTATTTGCAACTTTAAGGCGATGCCTTTGAAGCTGAAATTTAGTATACCTCTTTCGACTTCATGTTCTCCTGATATATTGGCCAAAATCTGGCGAAAATTTCGAGAATACACAAAATTGAGCTTTGTAACAGGACAACATGCCGTTGAAAGAGATGGAACAAAGTAACGTCTCCGGAGAGCAAATCAAAGAGCGAGAAGTGGCGCAGATATTTCGAGACAGTGACTGTTTAACGAAGGCACGCAGAATTTTCGAACGCCTCTTGCAAGGCCTGCGCCTCTTATTTGCAACTTTAAGGCGATGCCTTTGAAGTTGAAATTTCGTATACCTCTTTCGACTTCATGTTCTCCTGATATATTGGCCAAAATCTGGCGAAAATTTCGAGAATACACAAAATTGAGCATTGTAACAGGACAACATGCCGTTGAAAGAGATGGAACAAAGTAACGTCTCGGGAGAGCAAATCAAAGAGCGAGAAGTGGCGCAGGTGTTTCGAGACAGTGACTGTTTAACGAAGACACGCAGAATTTTCGAACGCCTCTTGAGAGGCCTGCGCCTCTTATTTGCAACTTTAAGGCGATGCCTTTGAAGCTGAAATTTAGTATACCTCTTTCGACTTCATGTTCTCCTGATATATTGGCCAAAATCTGGGGAAAATTTCGAGAATACACAAAATTGAGCTTTGTAACAGGACAACATGCCGTTGAAAGAGATGGAACAAAGTAACGTCTCCGGAGAGCAAATCAAAGAGCGAGAAGAGGCGCAGGTGTTTCGAGACAGTGACTGTTTAACGAAGAGACGCAGAATTTTCGAACGCCTCTTGAAAGGCCTGCGCCTCTTATTTGCAACTTTAAGGCGATGCCTTTAAAGCTGAAATTTAGTATACCTCTTTCCACTTCATGTTCTCCTGATATATTGGCCAAAATCTGGCGAAAATTTTCAGAATGCACAAAATTGGGCTTTGTAACAGGAGAACATGCCGTCGAAAGAGATGGCACAAAGTAACGTCTCCGGAGAGCAAATCAAAGAGCGAGAAGAGGCGCAGATGTTTCGAGACAGTGATTGTTTAACGAAGAGACGCAGAATTTTCGAACGCCTCTTGCAAGGCCTGCGCCTCTTATTTGCAACTTTAAGGCGATGCCTTTGAAGCTGAAATTTAGTATACCTCTTTCCACTTCATGGTCTCCTGATATATTGGCCAAAATCTGGCAAAAATTTTCAGAATGCACAAAATTGGGCTTTGTAATAGGAGAACATGCCGTCGAAAGAGATGGAACAAAGTAACGTCTCCGGAGAGCAAATCAAAGAGCGAGAAGTGGCGCAGATATTTCGAGACAGTGACTGTTTAACGAAGACACGCAGAATTTTCGAACGCCTCTTGAAAGGCCTGCGCCTCTTATTTGCAACTTTAAGGCGATGCCTTTGAAGCTGAAATTTAGTATACCTCTTTCCACTTCATTTTCTCCTGATATATTGGCCAAAATCTGGCGAAAATTTCGAGAATACACAAAATTGAGCTTTGTAACAGGACAACATGCCGTTGAAAGAGATGGAACAAAGTAACGTCTCTGGAGAGCAAATCAAAAAGCGAGAAGTGGCGCAGGTGTTTCGAGACAGTGACTGTTTAACGAAGAGACGCAGAATTTTCGAACGCCTCTTGAAAGGCCTGCGCCTCTTATTTGCAACTTTAAGGCGATGCCTTTAAAGCTGAAATTTAGTATACCTCTTTCCACTTCATGTTCTCCTGATATATTGGCCAAAATCTGGCGAAAATTTTCAGAATGCACAAAATTGGGCTTTGTAACAGGAGAACATGCCGTCGAAAGAGATGGCACAAAGTAACGTCTCCGGAGAGCAAATCAAAGAGCGAGAAGAGGCGCAGATGTTTCGAGACAGTGATTGTTTAACGAAGAGACGCAGAATTTTCGAACGCCTCTTGCAAGGCCTGCGCCTCTTATTTGCAACTTTAAGGCGATGCCTTTGAAGCTGAAATTTAGTATACCTCTTTCCACTTCATGGTCCCCTGATATATTGGCCAAAATCTGGCAAAAATTTTCAGAATGCACAAAATTGGGCTTTGTAATAGGAGAACATGCCGTCGAAAGAGATGGAACAAAGTAACGTCTCCGGAGAGCAAATCAAAGAGCGAGAAGTGGCGCAGATATTTCGAGACAGTGACTGTTTAACGAAGACACGCAGAATTTTCGAACGCCTCTTGAAAGGCCTGCGCCTCTTATTTGCAACTTTAAGGCGATGCCTTTGAAGCTGAAATTTAGTATACCTCTTTCGACTTCATGTTCTCCTGATATATTGGCCAAAATCTGGCGAAAATTTCGAGAATACACAAAATTCAGCTTTGTAACAGGACAACATGCCGTTGAAAGAGATGGAACAAAGTAACGTCTCTGGAGAGCAAATCAAAGAGCGAGAAGTGGCGCAGGTGTTTCGAGACAGTGATTGTTTAACAACGAGACGCAGAATTTTCGAACGCCTCTTGAAAGACCTGCGCCTCTTATTTGCAACTTTAAGGCGATGCCTTTTAAGCTGAAATTTAGTATACCTCTTTCCACTTCATTTTCTCCTGATATATTGGTCAAAATCTGGCGAAAATTTTCAGAATGCACAAAATTGGGCTTTGTAACAGGAGAACATGCCGTCGAAAGAGATGGAACAAAGTAACGTCTCTGGAGAGCAAATCAAAGAGCGAGAAGTGGCGCAGGTGTTTCGAGACAGTGATTGTTAAACAACGAGACGCAGAATTTTCGAACGCCTCTTGAAAGACCTGCGACTCTAATTTGCAACTTTAAGGCGATGCCTTTTAATCTGAAATTTAGTATACCTCTTTCCACTTCATGGTCTCCTGATATTTTGGCCAAAATCTGGCGAAAATTTTCAGAATGCACAAAATTGGGCTTTGTATTAGGAGAACATGCCGTCGAAAGAGATGGCACAAAGTAACGTCTCCGGAGAGCAAATCAAAGAGCGAGAAGAGGCGCAGATGTTTCCAGACAGTGACTGTTTAACGAAGAGACGCAGAATTTTCGAACGCCTCTTGCAAGGCCTGCGCCTCTTATTTGCAACTTTAAGGCGATGCCTTTGAAGCTGAAATTTAGTATACCTCTTTCCACTTCATGTTCTCCTGATATATTGGCCAAAATCTGGCTAAAATTTTCAGAATGCACAAAATTGGGCTTTGTAATAGGAGAACATGCCGTCGAAAGAGATGGAACAAAGTAACGTCTCCGGAGAGCAAATCAAAGAGCGAGAAGTGGCGCAGGTGTTTCGAGACAGTGATTGTTTAACAACGAGACGCAGAATTTTCGAACGCGTCTTGAAAGACCTGCCCCTCTTATTTGCAACTTTAAGGCGATCCCTTTGAAGCTGAAATTTAGTATACCTCTTTCGACTTCATGATCTCCTGATATATTGGCCAAAATCTGGCGAAAATTTCGAGAATACACAAAATTGAGCTTTGTAACAGGACAACATGCCGTTGAAAGAGATGGAACAAAGTAACGTCTCTGGAGAGCAAATCAAAAAGGGAGAAGTGGCGCAGGTGTTTCGAGACAGTGACTGTTTAACGAAGAGACGCAGAATTTTCGAACGCCTCTTGAAAGGCGTGCGCCTCTTATTTGAAACTTTAAGGCGATGCCTTTGAAGCTGAAATTTAGTATACCTATTTCCACTTCATTTTCTCCTGATATATTGGCCAAAATCTGGCGAAAATTTTCAGAATGCACAAAATTGGGCTTTGTAACAGGAGAACATGCCGTCGAAAGAGATGGCACACAGTAACGTCTCCGGAGAGCAAATCAAAGAGCGAGAAGAGGCGCAGATGTTTCGAGACAGTGACTGTTTAACGAAGAGACGCAGAATTTTCGAACGCCTCTTCCAAGGCCTGCGCCTCTTATTTGCAACTTTAAGGCGATGCCTTTGAAGCTGAAATTTAGTATACCTCTTTCCACTTCATGTTCTCCTGATATATTGGCCAAAATCTGGCGAAAATTTCGAGAATACACAAAATTGGGCTTTGTAACAGGAGAACATGCCGTCGAAAGAGATGGCACAAAGTAACGTCTCCGGAGAGCAAATCAAAGAGCGAGAAGAGGCGCAGATGTTTCGAGACAGTGATTGTTTAACGAAGAGACGCAGAATTTTCGAACGCCTCTTGAAAGGCCTGCGCCTCTTATTTGTAACTTTAAGGCGATGCCTTTGAAGCTGAAATTTAGTATACCTCTTTCCACTTCATGTTCTCCTGATATATTGGCCAAAATCTGGCGAAAATTTTCAGAATGCACAAAATTGGGCTTTGTAACAGGAGAACATGCCGTCGAAAGAGATGGCACAAAGTAACGTCTCCGGAGAGCAAATCAAAGAGCGAGAAGAGGCGCAGATGTTTCGAGACAGTGACTGTTTAACGAAGAGACGCAGAATTTTCGAACGCCTCTTGCAAGGCCTGCGCCTCTTATTTGCAACTTTAAGGCGATGCCTTTGAAGCTGAAATTTAGTATACCTCTTTCCACTTCATTTTCTCCTGATATATTGGCCAAAATCTGGCGAAAATTTCGAGAATACACAAAATTGAGCTTTGTAACAGGAGAACATGCCGTCGAAAGAGATGGAACAAAGTAACGTCTCCGGAGAGCAAATCAAAGAGCGAGAAATGGCGCAGGTGTTTCGAGACAGTGATTGTTTAACGAAGAGACGCAGAATTTTCGAACGCCTCTTGAAAGGCCTGCGCCTCTTATTTGTAACTTTAAGGCGATGCCTTTGAAGCTGAAATTTAGTATACCTCTTTCCACTTCATGTTCTCCTGATATATTGGCCAAAATCTGGCGAAAATTTTCAGAATGCACAAAATTGGGCTTTGTAACAGGAGAACATGCCGTCGAAAGAGATGGCACAAAGTAACGACTCCGGAGAGCAAATCAAAGAGCGAGAAGAGGCGCAGATGTTTCGAGACAGTGACTGTTTAACGAAGACACGCAGAATTTTCGAACGCCTCTTGCAAGGCCTGCGCCTCTTATTTGCAACTTTAAGGCGATGCCTTTGAAGCTGAAATTTAGTATACCTCTTTCCACTTCATGTTCTCCTGATATATTGGCCAACATCTGGCGAAAATTTTCAGAATGCACAAAATTGGGCTTTGTAATAGGAGAACATGCCGTCGAAAGAGATGGAACAAAGTAACGTCTCCGGAGAGCAAATCAAAGAGCGAGAAGTGGCGCAGATATTTCGAGACAGTGACTGTTTAACGAAGACATGCAGAATTTTCGAACGCCTCTTGAAAGGCCTGCGCCTCTTATTTGCAACTTTAAGGCGATGCCTTTAAAGCAGAAATTTAGTATACCTCTTTCCACTTCATTTTCTCCTGATATATTGGCCAAAATCTGGCGAAAATTTCGAGAATACACAAAATTGAGCTTTGTAACAGGAGAACATGCCGTCGAAAGAGATGGAACAAAGTAACGTCTCCGGAGAGCAAATCAAAGAGCGAGAAGTGGCGCAGATGTTTCGAGACAGTAACTGTTTAACGAAGAGACGCAGAATTTTCGAACGCCTCTTGCAAGGCCTGCGCCTCTTATTTGCAACTTTAAGGCGATGCCTTTGAAGCTGAAATTTAGTATACCGCTTTGCACTTCATTCTCTCCTGATATATTGGCCAAAATCTGGCGAAAATTTTCAGAATGCACAAAATTGGGCTTTGTAATAGGAGAACATGCCGTCGAAAGAGATGGCACAAAGGAACGTCTCCGGAGAGCAAATCAAAGAGCGAGAAGAGGCGCAGATGTTTCGAGACAGTGACTGTTTAACGAAGAGACGCAGAATTTTCGAACGCCTCCTGCAAGGCCTGCGCCTCTTATTTGCAACTTTAAGGCGATGCCTTTGAAGCTGAAATTTAGTATACCTCGTTCCATTTCATTTTCTCCTGATATATTGGCCAAAATTTGGCGGAAATTTCGGGAATACACAAAATTGAGCTTTCTAACAGGACAACTTGCCGTTGAAAGAGATGGAACAAAGTAACGTCTCTGGAGAGCAAATCAAAGAGCGAGAAGTGGCGCAGGTGTTTCGAGACAGTGATTGTTTAACGAAGAGACGCAGAATTTTCGAACGCCTCTTGAAAGGCCTGCGCCTCTTATTTGCAACTTTAAGGCGATGCCTTTGAAGCTGAAATTTAGTATACCTCTTTCCACTTCATGTTCTCCTGATATGTTGGCCAAAATCTGGCGAAAATTTTCAGAATGCACAAAATTGGGCTTTGTAACAGGAGAACATGCCGTCGAAAGAGATGGCACAAAGTAACGTCTCCGGAGAGCAAATGAAAGAGCGAGAAGAGGCGCAGATGTTTCGAGACAGTGACTGTTTAACGAAGAGACGCAGAATTTTCGAACGCCTCTTGCAAGGCCTGCGCCTCTTATTTGCAACTTTAAGGCGATGCCTTTGAAGCTGAAATTTAGTATACCTCTTTCCACTTCATTTTCTCCTGATATATTGGCCAAAATCAGGCGAAAATTTCGAGAATACACAAAATTGAGCTTTGTAACAGGACAACATGCCGTTGAAAGAGATGGAACAAAGTAACGTCTCTGGAGAGCAAATCAAAAAGCGAGAAGTGGCGCAGGTGTTTCGAGACAGTGACTGTTTAACGAAGAGACGCAGAATTTTCGAACGCCTCTTGAAAGGCCTGCGCCTCTTATTTGCAACTTTAAGGCGATGCCTTTGAAGCTGAAATTTAGTATAGCTCTTTCCACTTCATGTTCTCCTGATATATTGGCCAAAATCTGGCGAAAATTTTCAGAATGCACAAAATTGGGCTTTGTAACAGGAGAACATGCCGTCGAAAGAGATTGAACAAAGTAACGTCTCCGGAGAGCAAATCAAAGAGCGAGAAGTAGCGCAGATATTTCGAGACAGTGACTGTTTAACGAAGACACGCAGAATTTTCGAACGCCTCTTGAAAGGCCTGCGCCTCTTATTTGCAACTTTAAGGCGATGCCTTTGAAGCTGAAATTTAGTATACCTCTTTCGACTTCATGTTCTCCTGATATATTGGCCAAAATTTGGCGAAAATTTCGAGAATACACAAAATTAAGCTTTGTAACAGGACAACATGCCGTTGAAAGAGATGGAACAAAGTAACGTCTCTGGAGAGCAAATCAAAGAGCGAGAAGAGGCGCAGATGTTTCGAGACAGTGACTGTTTAACGAAGAGACGCAGAATTTTCGAACGCCTCTTACAAGGCCTGCTCCTCTTATTTGCAACTTTAAGGCGATGCCTTTGAAGCTGAAATTTCGTATACCTCTTTCGACTTCATGTTCTCCTGATATATTGGCCAAAATCTGGCGAAAATTTCGAGAATACACAAAATTGAGCATTGTAATAGGACAACATGCCGTTGAAAGAGATGGAACAAAGTAACGTCTCTGGAGAGCAAATCAAAGAGCGAGAAGTGGCGTAGGTGTTTCGAGACAGTGATTGTTTAACAACGAGACACAGAATTTTCGAACGCCTCTTGAAAGGCCTGCGCCTCTTATTTGCAACTTTAAGGCGATACCTTTGAAGCTGAAATTTAGTATACCTCTTTCGACTTCATGTTCTCCTGATATATTGGCCAAAATCTGGCGAAAATTTTCAGAATGCACAAAATTGGGCTTTGTAATAGGAGAACATGCCGTCGAAAGAGATGGAACAAAGTAACGTCTCCGGAGAGCAAATCAAAGAGCGAGAAGTGGCGCAGATATTTCGAGACAGTGACTGTTTAACGAAGACACGCAGAATTTTCGAACGCCTCTTGAAAGGCCTGCGCCTCTTATTTGCATCTTTAAGGCGATGCCTTTGAAGCTGAAATTTAGTATACCTCTTTCGACTTCATGTTCTCCTGATATATTGGCCAAAATCTGGCGAAAATTTCGAGAATACACAAAATTGAGCTTTGTAACAGGACAACATGCCGTTGAAAGAGATGGAAAAAAGTAACGTCTCCGGAGAGCAAATCAAAGAGCGAGAAGTGGCGCAGATATTTCGAGACAGTGACTGTTTAACGAAGGCAGGCAGAATTTTCGAACGCCTCTTGCAAAGCCTGCGCCTCTTATTTGCAACTTTAAGGCGATGCCTTTGAAGTTGAAATTTCGTATACCTCTTTCGACTTCATGTTCTCCTGATATATTGGCCAAAATCTGGCGAAAATTTCGAGAATACACAAAATTGAGCATTGTAACAGGACAACATGCCGTTGAAAGAGATGGAACAAAGTAACGTCTCGGGAGAGCAAATCAAAGAGCGAGAAGTGGCGCAGGTGTTTCGAGACAGTGATTGTTTATAAACGAGACGCAGAATTTTCGAACGCCTCTTGAAAGGCCTGCGCCTCTTATTTGCAACTTTAAGGCGATGCCTTTGAAGCTGAAATTTAGTATACCTCTTTCCACTTCATGTTCTCCTGATATATTGGCCAAAATCTGGCGAAAATTTTCAGAATGCACAAAATTGGGCTTTGTAACAGGAGAACATGCCGTCGAAAGAGATGGCACAAAGTAACGTCTCCGGAGAGCAAATCAAAGAGCGAGAAGAGGCGCAGATGTTTCGAGACAGTGATTGTTTAACGAAGAGACGCAGAATTTTCGAACGCCTCTTGCAAGGCCTGCGCCTCTTATTTGCAACTTTAAGGCGATGCCTTTGAAGCTGAAATTTAGTATACCTCTTTCCACTTCATGGTCTCCTGATATATTGGCCAAAATCTGGCAAAAATTTTCAGAATGCACAAAATTGGGCTTTGTAATAGGAGAACATGCCGTCGAAAGAGATGGAACAAAGTAACGTCTCCGGAGAGCAAATCAAAGAGCGAGAAGTGGCGCAGATATTTCGAGACAGTGACTGTTTAACGAAGACACGCAGAATTTTCGAACGCCTCTTGAAAGGCCTGCGCCTCTTATTTGCAACTTTAAGGCAATGCCTTTGAAGCTGAAATTTAGTATACCTCTTTCGACTTCATGTTCTCCTGATATATTGGCCAAAATCTGGCGAAAATTTTCAGAATGCACAAAATTGGGCTTTGTAACAGGAGATCATGCCGTCGAAAGAGATGGAACAAAGTAACGTCTCCGGAGAGCAAATCAAAGAGCGAGAAGTGGCGCAGATATTTCGAGACAGTGACTGTTTAACGAAGACACGCAGAATTTTGGAACGCCTCTTGAAAGACCTGCGCCTCTTATTTGTAACTTTAAGGCGATCCCTTTGAAGCTGAAATTAAGTATACCTCTTTCCACTTCATTTTCTCCTGATATATTGGCCAAAATCTGGCGAAAATTTCGAGAATACACAAAATTGAGCTTTGTAACAGGACAACATGCCGTTGAAAGAGATGGAACAAAGTAACGTCTCCGGAGAGCAAATCAAAGAGCGAGAAGTGGCGCAGATATTTCGAGACAGTGACTGAATAACGAAGGCACGCAGAATTTTCGAACGCCTCTTGCAAGGCCTGCGCCTCTTATTTGCAACTTTAAGGCGATGCCTTTGAAGCTGAAATTTAGTATACCTCTTTCGACTTCATTTTCTCCTGATGTATTGGCCAAAATCTGGCGAAAATTTCGAGAATACACAAAATTGAGCTTTGTAACAGGACAACATGCCGTTGAAAGAGATGGAACAAAGTAACGTCTCTGGAGAGCAAATCAAAAAGCGAGAAGTGGCGCAGGTGTTTCGAGACAGTGTCTGTTTAACGAAGAGACGCAGAATTTTCGAACGCCTCTTGAAAGGCCTGCGCCTCTTATTTACAACTTTAAGGCGATGCCTTTAAAGCTGAAATTTAGTATACCTCTTTCCACTTCATGTTCTCCTGATATATTGGCCAAAATCTGGCGAAAATTTTCAGAATGCACAAAATTGGGCTTTGTAACAGGAGAACATGCCGTCGAAAGAGATGGCACAAAGTAACGTCTCCGGAGAGCAAATCAAAGAGCGAGAAGAGGCGCAGATGTTTCGAGACAGTGACTGTTTAACGAAGACACGCAGAATTTTCGAACGCCTCTTGAAAGGCCTGCGCCTCTTATTTGCAACTTTAAGGCAATGCCTTTGAAGCTGAAATTTAGTATACCTCTTTCGACTTCATGTTCTCCTGATATATTGGCCAAAATCTGGCGACAATTTCGAGAATACACAAAATTGAGCTTTCTAACAGGACAACATGCTGTTGAAAGAGATGGAACAAAGTAACGTCTCTGGAGAGCAAATCAAAGAGCGAGAAGTGGCGCAGGTGTTTCGAGACAGTGATTGTTTAACAACGAGACGCAGAATTTTCGAACGCCTCTTGAAAGGCCTGCGCCTCTTATTTGCAACTTTAAGGCGATGCCTTTGAAGCTGAAATTTAGTATACCTCTTTCCACTTCATTTTCTCCTGATATATTGGCCAAAATCTGGCGAAAATTTCGAGAATACACAAAATTGAGCTTTGTAACAGGACAACATGCCGTTGAAAGAGATGGAACAAAGTAACGTCTCCGGAGAGCAAATCAAAGAGCGAGAAGTGGCGCAGATATTTCGAGACAGTGACTGAATAACGAAGGCACGCAGAATTTTCGAACGCCTCTTGCAAGGCCTGCGCCTCTTATTTGCAACTTTAAGGCGATGCCTTTGAAGCTGAAATTTAGTATACCTCTTTCGACTTCATTTTCTCCTGATGTATTGGCCAAAATCTGGCGAAAATTTCGAGAATACACAAAATTGAGCTTTGTAACAGGACAACATGCCGTTGAAAGAGATGGAACAAAGTAACGTCTCTGGAGAGCAAATCAAAAAGCGAGAAGTGGCGCAGGTGTTTCGAGACAGTGTCTGTTTAACGAAGAGACGCAGAATTTTCGAACGCCTCTTGAAAGGCCTGCGCCTCTTATTTACAACTTTAAGGCGATGCCTTTAAAGCTGAAATTTAGTATACCTCTTTCCACTTCATGTTCTCCTGATATATTGGCCAAAATCTGGCGAAAATTTTCAGAATGCACAAAATTGGGCTTTGTAACAGGAGAACATGCCGTCGAAAGAGATGGCACAAAGTAACGTCTCCGGAGAGCAAATCAAAGAGCGAGAAGAGGCGCAGATGTTTCGAGACAGTGATTGTTTAACGAAGAGACGCAGAATTTTCGAACGCCTCTTGCAAGGCCTGCGCCTCTTATTTGCAACTTTAAGGCGATGCCTTTGAAGCTGAAATTTAGTATACCTCTTTCCACTTCATGGTCTCCTGATATATTGGCCAAAATCTGGCAAAAATTTTCAGAATGCACAAAATTGGGCTTTGTAATAGGAGAACATGCCGTCGAAAGAGATGGAACAAAGTAACGTCTCCGGAGAGCAAATCAAAGAGCGAGAAGTGGCGCAGATATTTCGAGACAGTGACTGTTTAACGAAGACACGCAGAATTTTCGAACGCCTCTTGAAAGGCCTGCGCCTCTTATTTGCAACTTTAAGGCGATGCCTTTGAAGCTGAAATTTAGTATACCTCTTTCGACTTCATGTTCTCCTGATATATTGGCCAAAATCTGGCGAAAATTTCGAGAATACACAAAATTGAGCTTTGTAACAGGACAACATGCCGTTGAAAGAGATGGAACAAAGTAACGTCTCCGGAGAGCAAATCAAAGAGCGAGAAGAGGCGCAGGTGTTTCGAGACAGTGACTGTTTAACAACGAGACGCAGAATTTTCGAACGCCTCTTGAAAGGCCTGCGCCTCTTATTTGCAACTTTAAGGCGATGCCTTTGAAGCTGAAATTTAGTATACCTCTTTCCACTTCATGTTCTCCTGATATATTGGCCAAAATCTGGCGAAAATTTTCAGAATGCACAAAATTGGGCTTTGTAATAGGAGAACATGCCGTCGAAAGAGATGGAACAAAGTAACGTCTCCGGAGAGCAAATCAAAGAGCGAGAAGTGGCGCAGATATTTCGAGACAGTGACTGTTTAACGAAGACACGCAGAATTTTCGAACGCCTCTTGAAAGGCCTGCGCCTCTTATTTGCAACTTTAAGGCGATGCCTTTGAA
>NW_027485517.1:0-20000 GCF_050908995.1 Andrena cerasifolii
TTGGTTCGTTTGTTCGTTTGATCATTTGTTCGTTTGTTCGTTGGTTCGTTGTTTCGTTGTTTCGTTGTTTCGTTGTTTCGTTGTTTCGTTGTTTCGTTGTTTCGTTGTTTCGTTGTTTCGTTGTTTCGTTGGTTCGTTGGTTCGTTGGTTCGTTGGTTCGTTGGTTCATTTGTTCTTTTGTTCGTTTGTTCGTTTGTTCGTTGGTTCGTTGTTTCGTTGTTTCGTTGTTTCGTTGTTTCGTTGTTTCGTTGTTTCGTTGTTTCGTTGTTTCGTTGTTTCGTTGTTTCGTTGTTTCGTTGTTTCGTTGTTTCGTTGTTTCGTTGTTTCGTTGTTTCGTTGTTTCGTTGTTTCGTTGTTTCGTTGTTTCGTTGTTTCGTTGTTTCGTTGTTTCGTTGCTTCGTTGTGTCGTTGTTTCCTTGTTTCGTTGTTTCGTTGTTTCGCTGGTTCTTTTGTTTCTTTGTCTCTTTGTTCGTTTGTTCGTTTGATCATTTGTTCGTTTGTTCGTTAGTTCGTTGGTTCGTTCGTTCGTTGTTTCGTTGGTTCGTTGGTTCGTTGGTTTGTTGGTTCGTTGGTTTGTTGGTTCGTTGGTTCGTTGTTTCGTTGGGTCGTTGGTTCGTTGGTTCGTTGGTTCGTTGGTTCGTTTGTTCGTTTGTTCGTTTGTTCGTTTGTTCTTTTGTTCGTTGGTTCGCTGGTTCGTTGGTTCGTTAGCTCGTTGGTTCTTTGGTTCGTTGGTTCGTTGGTTCGTTGGTTCGTTGGTTCGTTGTTTCGTTGTTTCGTTGTTTCGTTGTTTCGTTGTTTCGTTGTTTCGTTGCTTCGTTGTGTCGTTGTTTCCTTGTTTCCTTGTTTCGTTGTTTCGTTGTTTCGTTGGTTCTTTTGTTTCTTTGTCTCTTTGTTCGTTTGTTCGTTTGTTCATTTGTTCGTTTGTTCGTTGGTTCGTTGGTTCGTTGGTTCGTTGGTTCGTTGGTTCGTTTGTTCGTTTGATCATTTGTTCGTTTGTTCGTTGGTTCGTTGGTTCGTTCGTTCGTTGTTTCGTTGGTTCGTTGGTTTGTTGGTTCGTTGGTTTGTTGGTTCGTTGGTTCGTTGTTTCGTTGGGTCGTTGGTTCGTTGGTTCGTTGGTTCGTTGGTTCGTTGGTTCGTTGGTTCGTTGGTTCGTTAGTCCTTTGGTCCGTTGGTCCGTTGGTTCGTTGGTTCGTTGGTTCGTTGGTTCGTTGGTTCGTTGGTTCGTTGGTTCGTTGGTTCCTTGGTTCGTTGGTTCGTTGGTTCGTTGGTTCTTTGGTCTTTGGTTCGTTGTTTCGTTGTTTCGTTGTTTCGTTGTTTCGTTGTTTCGTTGTTTCGTTGTTTCGTTGTTTCGTTGTTTCGTTGTTTCGTTGTTTCGTTGTTTCGTTGTTTCGTTGTTTCGTTGTTTCGTTGTTTCGTTGTTTCGTTGTTTCGTTGTTTCGTTGTTTCGTTGTTTCGTTGTTTCGTTGTTTCGTTGTTTCGTTGTTTCGTTGTTTCGTTGTTTCGTTGTTTCGTTGTTTCGTTGTTTCGTTGTTTCGTTGCTTCGTTGTGTCGTTGTTTCCTTGTTTCGTTGTTTCGTTGTTTCGTTGGTTCTTTTGTTTCTTTGTCTCTTTGTTCGTTTGTTCGTTTGATCATTTGTTCGTTTGTTCGTTGGTTCGTTGGTTCGTTCGTTCGTTGTTTCGTTGGTTCGTTGGTTCTTTTGTTTCTTTGTCTCTTTGTTCGTTTGTTCGTTTGTTCATTTGTTCGTTTGTTCGTTGGTTCGTTGGTTCGTTCGTTCGTTGTTTCGTTGGTTCGTTGGTTCTTTTGTTTCTTTGTCTCTTTGTTCGTTTGTTCGTTTGTTCATTTGTTCGTTTGTTCGTTGTTTCGTTGTTTCGTTGTTTCGTTGTTTCGTTGTTTCGTTGTTTCGTTGTTTCGTTGCTTCGTTGTGTCGTTGTTTCCTTGTTTCGTTGTTTCGTTGTTTCGTTGGTTCTTTTGTTTCTTTGTCTCTTTGTTCGTTTGTTCGTTTGATCATTTGTTCGTTTGTTCGTTGGTTCGTTGGTTCGTTCGTTCGTTGTTTCGTTGGTTTCGTTGGTTCTTTTGTTTCTTTGTCTCTTTGTTCGTTTGTTCGTTTGTTCATTTGTTCGTTTGTTCGTTGGTTCGTTGGTTCGTTCGTTCGTTGTTTCGTTGGTTCGTTGGTTCTTTTGTTTCTTTGTCTCTTTGTTCGTTTGTTCGTTTGTTCATTTGTTCGTTTGTTCGTTGTTTCGTTGTTTCGTTGTTTCGTTGTTTCGTTGTTTCGTTGTTTCGTTGTTTCGTTGGCTTCGTTGTTTCGTTGTTTCGTTGTGTCGTTGTTTCGTTGGTTCTTTTGTTTCTTTGTCTCTTTGTTCGTTTGTTCGTTTGTTCATTTGTTCGTTTGTTCGTTGGTTCATTTGTTCGTTTGTTCGTTTGTTCGTTTGTTCGTTGGTTCGTTGGTTCGTTGGTTCGTTGGTTCATTTGTTCTTTTGTTCGTTTGTTCGTTGGTTCGTTGGTTCGTTGGTTCGTTGGTTCGTTGGTTCGTTGTATCGTTGTTTCGTTGTTTCGTTGTTTCGTTGTTTCGTTGTTTCGTTGTTTCGTTGTTTCGTTGTTTCGTTGGTTCGTTGGTTCGTTGGTTCGTTGGTTCGTTGGTTCGTTTGTTCGTTTGTTCTTTTGTTCGTTTGTTCGTTTGTTCGTTGGTTCGTTGGTTCGTTTGTTCGTTGGTTCGTTGTTTCGTTGTTTCGTTGTTTCGTTGTTTCGTTGGTTCGTTGGTTCGATGGTTCGTTTGTTGGTTGGTTCGTTGGTTCGTTGGTTCTTTGGTTCGTTGGTTCTTTGGTTCGTTGTTTCGTTGTTTCGTTGTTTCGTTGTTTCGTTGTTTCGTTGTTTCGTTGTTTCGTTGTTTCGTTGTTTCGTTGTTTCGTTGTTTCGTTGTTTCGATGTTTCGTTGTTTCGTTGTTTCGTTGTTTCGTTGTTTCGTTGTTTCGTTGTTTCGTTGTTTCGTTGTTTCGTTGTTTCGTTGTTTCGTTGTTTCGTTGTTTCGTTGTTTCGTTGTTTCGTTGTTTCGTTGTTTCGTTGTTTCGTTGTTTCGTTGTTTCGTTGTTTCGTTGTTTCGTTGTTTCGTTGTTTCGTTGTTTCGTTGCTTCGTTGTGTCGTTGTTTCCTTGTTTCGTTGTTTCGTTGTTTCGTTGGTTCTTTTGTTTCTTTGTCTCTTTGTTCGTTTGTTCGTTTGATCATTTGTTCGTTTGTTCGTTGGTTTGTTGGTTCGTTCGTTCGTTGTTTCGTTGGTTCGTTGGTTTGTTTGTTCGTTGGTTTGTTGGTTCGTTGGTTCGTTGTTTCGTTGGGTCGTTGGTTCGTTGGTTCGTTGGTTCGTTGGTTCGTTGGTTCGTTGGTTCGTTGGTTCGTTGGTTCGTTGGTTCGTTGGTTCGTTGGTTCTTTGGTTCGTTGGTTCGTTGGTTCGTTGTTTCGTTGTTTCGTTGTTTCGTTGTTTCGTTGTTTCGTTGTTTCGTTGTTTCGTTGTTTCGTTGTTTCGTTGTTTCGTTGGTTCGTTGGTTCGTTCGTTCGTTGGTTCGTTGGTTCATTTGTTCTTTTGTTCGTTTGTTCGTTTGTTCGTTGGTTCGTTGTTTCGTTGTTTCGTTGTTTCGTTGTTTCGTTGTTTCGTTGTTTCGTTGTTTCGTTGTTTCGTTGTTTCGTTGTTTCGTTGTTTCGTTGTTTCGTTGTTTCGTTGTTTCGTTGTTTCGTTGTTTCGTTGTTTCGTTGTTTCGTTGTTTCGTTGCTTCGTTGTTTCGTTGTTTCGTTGTGTCGTTGTTTCGTTGGTTCTTTTGTTTCTTTGTCTCTTTGTTCGTTTGTTCGTTTGTTCATTTGTTCGTTTGTTCGTTGGTTCGTTGGTTCGTTGGTTCGTTGGTTCGTTTGTTCGTTTGATCATTTGTTCGTTTGTTCGTTGGTTCGTTGGTTCGTTCGTTCGTTGTTTCGTTGGTTCGTTGGTTTGTTGGTTCGTTGGTTCGTTGTTTCGTTGGGTCGTTGGTTCGTTGGTTCGTTGGTTCGTTGGTTCGTTGGTTCGTTGGTTCGTTGGTTCGTTGGTTCGTTGGTTCGTTGGTTCGTTGGTTCGTTGGTTCTTAGGTTCGTTGGTTCGTTGGTTCGTTGTTTCGTTGTTTCGTTGTTTCGTTGTTTCGTTGTTTCGTTGTTTCGTTGTTTTCGTTGTTTCGTTGTTTCGTTGTTTCGTTGGTTCGTTGGTTCGTTGGTTCGTTGGTTCGTTGGTTCATTTGTTCTTTTGTTCGTTTGTTCGTTTGTTCGTTGGTTCGTTGTTTCGTTGTTTCGTTGTTTCGTTGTTTCGTTGTTTCGTTGTTTCGTTGTTTCGTTGTTTCGTTGTTTCGTTGTTTCGTTGTTTCGTTGTTTCGTTGTTTCGTTGTTTCGTTGTTTCGTTGTTTCGTTGTTTCGTTGCTTCGTTGTGTCGTTGTTTCCTTGTTTCGTTGTTTCGTTGTTTCGCTGGTTCTTTTGTTTCTTTGTCTCTTTGTTCGTTTGTTCGTTTGATCATTTGTTCGTTTGTTCGTTAGTTCGTTGGTTCGTTCGTTCGTTGTTTCGTTGGTTCGTTGGTTCGTTGGTTTGTTGGTTCGTTGGTTTGTTGGTTCGTTGGTTCGTTGTTTCGTTGGGTCGTTGGTTCGTTGGTTCGTTGGTTCGTTGGTTCGTTTGTTCGTTTGTTCGTTTGTTCGTTTGTTCTTTTGTTCGTTGGTTCGCTGGTTCGTTGGTTCGTTAGCTCGTTGGTTCTTTGGTTCGTTGGTTCGTTGGTTCGTTGGTTCGTTGGTTCGTTGTTTCGTTGTTTCGTTGTTTCGTTGTTTCGTTGTTTCGTTGTTTCGTTGCTTCGTTGTGTCGTTGTTTCCTTGTTTCCTTGTTTCGTTGTTTCGTTGTTTCGTTGGTTCTTTTGTTTCTTTGTCTCTTTGTTCGTTTGTTCGTTTGTTCATTTGTTCGTTTGTTCGTTGGTTCGTTGGTTCGTTGGTTCGTTGGTTCGTTGGTTCGTTTGTTCGTTTGATCATTTGTTCGTTTGTTCGTTGGTTCGTTGGTTCGTTCGTTCGTTGTTTCGTTGGTTCGTTGGTTTGTTGGTTCGTTGGTTTGTTGGTTCGTTGGTTCGTTGTTTCGTTGGGTCGTTGGTTCGTTGGTTCGTTGGTTCGTTGGTTCGTTGGTTCGTTGGTTCGTTGGTTCGTTAGTCCTTTGGTCCGTTGGTCCGTTGGTTCGTTGGTTCGTTGGTTCGTTGGTTCGTTGGTTCGTTGGTTCGTTGGTTCGTTGGTTCGTTGGTTCCTTGGTTCGTTGGTTCGTTGGTTCTTTGGTCTTTGGTTCGTTGTTTCGTTGTTTCGTTGTTTCGTTGTTTCGTTGTTTCGTTGTTTCGTTGTTTCGTTGTTTCGTTGTTTCGTTGTTTCGTTGTTTCGTTGTTTCGTTGTTTCGTTGTTTCGTTGTTTCGTTGTTTCGTTGTTTCGTTGTTTCGTTGTTTCGTTGTTTCGTTGTTTCGTTGTTTCGTTGTTTCGTTGTTTCGTTGTTTCGTTGTTTCGTTGTTTCGTTGTTTCGTTGTTTCGTTGTTTCGTTGTTTCGTTGTTTCGTTGTTTCGTTGTTTCGTTGTTTCGTTGCTTCGTTGTGTCGTTGTTTCCTTGTTTCGTTGTTTCGTTGTTTCGTTGGTTCTTTTGTTTCTTTGTCTCTTTGTTCGTTTGTTCGTTTGATCATTTGTTCGTTTGTTCGTTGGTTCGTTGGTTCGTTCGTTCGTTGTTTCGTTGGTTCGTTGGTTCTTTTGTTTCTTTGTCTCTTTGTTCGTTTGTTCGTTTGTTCATTTGTTCGTTTGTTCGTTGGTTCGTTGGTTCGTTCGTTCGTTGTTTCGTTGGTTCGTTGGTTCTTTTGTTTCTTTGTCTCTTTGTTCGTTTGTTCGTTTGTTCATTTGTTCGTTTGTTCGTTGTTTCGTTGTTTCGTTGTTTCGTTGTTTCGTTGTTTCGTTGCTTCGTTGTGTAGTTGTTTCCTTGTTTCGTTGTTTCGTTGTTTCGTTGGTTCTTTTGTTTCTTTGTCTCTTTGTTCGTTTGTTCGTTTGATCATTTGTTCGTTTGTTCGTTGGTTCGTTGGTTCGTTCGTTCGTTGTTTCGTTGGTTCGTTGGTTCTTTTGTTTCTTTGTCTCTTTGTTCGTTTGTTCGTTTGTTCATTTGTTCGTTTGTTCGTTGGTTCGTTGGTTCGTTCGTTCGTTGTTTCGTTGGTTCGTTGGTTCTTTTGTTTCTTTGTCTCTTTGTTCGTTTGTTCGTTTGTTCGTTGGTTCGTTGGTTCGTTGGTTCGTTGGTTCATTTGTTCTTTTGTTCGTTTGTTCGTTGGTTCGTTGGTTCGTTGGTTCGTTGGTTCGTTGGTTCGTTGTATCGTTGTTTCGTTGTTTCGTTGTTTCGTTGTTTCGTTGTTTCGTTGTTTCGTTGTTTCGTTGTTTCGTTGTTTCGTTGGTTCGTTGGTTCGTTGGTTCGTTGGTTCGTTTGTTCGTTTGTTCTTTTGTTCGTTTGTTCGTTTGTTCGTTGGTTCGTTGGTTCGTTTGTTCGTTGGTTCGTTGTTTCGTTGTTTCGTTGTTTCGTTGTTTCGTTGGTTCGTTGGTTCGATGGTTCGTTTGTTGGTTGGTTCGTTGGTTCGTTGGTTCGTTGTTTCTTTGGGTCGTTGGTTCGTTGGTTCGTTGGTTCGTTGGTTCGTTGGTTCGTTGCTTCGTTGGTTCGTTGGTTCGATGGTTCGTTGGTTCGTTGGTTCGTTGGTTCGTTGGTTCGTTGGTTCCTTGGTTCCTTGGTTCCTTGGTTCGTTGGTTCGTTGGTTCGTTGGTTCGTTGGTTCGTTGGGTCGATGGTTCGTTGTTTCGTTGGTTCGTTGGTTCGTTGTTTCGTTGTTTCGTTGTTTCGTTGTTTCGTTGTTTCTTTATTTCGTTGTTTCGTTGTTTCGTTGTTTAGTTGGTTCGTTGGTTCGTTGGTTCGTTGGTTCGTTGGTTCGTTAGTCCTTTGGTCCGTTGGTCCGTTGGTTCGTTGGTTCGTTGTTTCGTTGGTTCGTTGGTTCGTTGGTTCGTTGGTTCGTTGGTTCGTTGGTTCGTTGGTTCGTTAGTCCTTTGGTCCGTTGGTCCGTTGGTTCGTTGGTTCGTTGGTTCGTCGGTTCGTTGGTTCGTTGGTTCGTTGGTTCCTTGGTTCGTTGGTTCGTTGGTTCGTTGGTTCGTTGGTTCTTTGGTTCGTTGGTTCTTTGGTTCGTTGTTTCGTTGTTTCGTTGTTTCGTTGTTTCGTTGTTTCGTTGTTTCGTTGTTTCGTTGTTTCGTTGTTTCGTTGTTTCGATGTTTCGTTGTTTCGTTGTTTCGTTGTTTCGTTGTTTCGTTGTTTCGTTGTTTCGTTGTTTCGTTGTTTCGTTGTTTCGTTGTTTCGTTGTTTCGTTGTTTCGTTGTTTCGTTGTTTCGTTGTTTCGTTGCTTCGTTGTGTCGTTGTTTCCTTGTTTCGTTGTTTCGTTGTTTCGTTGGTTCTTTTGTTTCTTTGTCTCTTTGTTCGTTTGTTCGTTTGATCATTTGTTCGTTTGTTCGTTGGTTCGTTGGTTCGTTCGTTCGTTGTTTCGTTGGTTCGTTGGTTTGTTGGTTCGTTGGTTCGTTTGTTCGTTTGATCATTTGTTCGTTTGTTCGTTGGTTCGTTGGTTCGTTCGTTCGTTGTTTCGTTGGTTCGTTGGTTCGTTGGTTCGTTGGTTCGTTGTTTCGTTGGGTCGTTGGTTCGTTGGTTCGTTGGTTCGTTGGTTCGTTGGTTCGTTGGTTCGTTGGTTCGTTGGTTCGTTGGTTCGTTGGTTCGTTGGTTCTTTGGTTCGTTGGTTCGTTGGTTCGTTGTTTCGTTGTTTCGTTGTTTCGTTGTTTCGTTGTTTCGTTGTTTCGTTGTTTCGTTGTTTCGTTGTTTCGTTGTTTCGTTGTTTCGTTGGTTCGTTGGTTCGTTGGTTCGTTGGTTCGTTGGTTCGTTGGTTCGTTGGTTCGTTGGTTCATTTGTTCTTTTGTTCGTTTGTTCGTTTGTTCGTTGGTTCGTTGTTTCGTTGTTTCGTTGTTTCGTTGTTTCGTTGTTTCGTTGTTTCGTTGTTTCGTTGTTTCGTTGTTTCGTTGTTTCGTTGTTTCGTTGTTTCGTTGTTTCGTTGTTTCGTTGTTTCGTTGTTTCGTTGTTTCGTTGTTTCGTTGTTTCGTTGCTTCGTTGTGTCGTTGTTTCCTTGTTTCGTTGTTTCGTTGTTTCGCTGGTTCTTTTGTTTCTTTGTCTCTTTGTTCGTTTGTTCGTTTGATCATTTGTTCGTTTGTTCGTTAGTTCGTTGGTTCGTTCGTTCGTTGTTTCGTTGGTTCGTTGGTTCGTTGGTTTGTTGGTTCGTTGGTTTGTTGGTTCGTTGGTTCGTTGTTTCGTTGGGTCGTTGGTTCGTTGGTTCGTTGGTTCGTTGGTTCGTTTGTTCGTTTGTTCGTTTGTTCGTTTGTTCTTTTGTTCGTTGGTTCGCTGGTTCGTTGGTTCGTTAGCTCGTTGTTTCCTTGTTTCGTTGTTTCGTTGTTTCGCTGGTTCTTTTGTTTCTTTGTCTCTTTGTTCGTTTGTTCGTTTGATCATTTGTTCGTTTGTTCGTTAGTTCGTTGGTTCGTTCGTTCGTTGTTTCGTTGGTTCGTTGGTTCGTTGGTTTGTTGGTTCGTTGGTTTGTTGGTTCGTTGTTTCGTTGTTTCGTTGTTTCGTTGTTTCGTTGTTTCGTTGCTTCGTTGTGTCGTTGTTTCCTTGTTTCCTTGTTTCGTTGTTTCGTTGTTTCGTTGGTTCTTTTGTTTCTTTGTCTCTTTGTTCGTTTGTTCGTTTGTTCATTTGTTCGTTTGTTCGTTGGTTCGTTGGTTCGTTGGTTCGTTGGTTCGTTGGTTCGTTGGTTCGTTGGTTCGTTTGTTCGTTTGATCATTTGTTCGTGTGTTCGTTGGTTCGTTGGTTCGTTCGTTCGTTGTTTCGTTGGTTCGTTGGTTTGTTGGTTCGTTGGTTTGTTGGTTCGTTGGTTCGTTGTTTCGTTGGGTCGTTGGTTCGTTGGTTCGTTGGTTCGTTGGTTCGTTGGTTCGTTGGTTCGTTGGTTCGTTAGTCCTTTGGTCCGTTGGTCCGTTGGTTCGTTGGTTCGTTGGTTCGTTGGTTCGTTGGTTCGTTGGTTCGTTGGTTCGTTGGTTCGTTGGTTCGTTGGTTCGTTGGTTCTTTGGTCTTTGGTTCGTTGTTTCGTTGTTTCGTTGTTTCGTTGTTTCGTTGTTTCGTTGTTTCGTTGTTTCGTTGTTTCGTTGTTTCGTTGTTTCGTTGTTTCGTTGTTTCGTTGTTTCGTTGTTTCGTTGTTTCGTTGTTTCGTTGTTTCGTTGTTTCGTTGTTTCGTTGTTTCGTTGTTTCGTTGTTTCGTTGTTTCGTTGTTTCGTTGTTTCGTTGTTTCGTTGTTTCGTTGTTTCGTTGTTTCGTTGTTTCGTTGTTTCGTTGTTTCGTTGTTTCGTTGTTTCGTTGTTTCGTTGTTTCGTTGTTTCGTTGTTTCGTTGTTTCGTTGTTTCGTTGTTTCGTTGTTTCGTTGTTTCGTTGTTTCGTTGCTTCGTTGTGTCGTTGTTTCCTTGTTTCGTTGTTTCGTTGTTTCGTTGGTTCTTTTGTTTCTTTGTCTCTTTGTTCGTTTGTTCGTTTGATCATTTGTTCGTTTGTTCGTTGGTTCGTTGGTTCGTTCGTTCGTTGTTTCGTTGGTTCGTTGGTTCTTTTGTTTCTTTGTCTCTTTGTTCGTTTGTTCGTTTGTTCATTTGTTCGTTTGTTCGTTGGTTCGTTGGTTCGTTCGTTCGTTGTTTCGTTGGTTCGTTGGTTCTTTTGTTTCTTTGTCTCTTTGTTCGTTTGTTCGTTTGTTCATTTGTTCGTTTGTTCGTTGTTTCGTTGTTTCGTTGTTTCGTTGTTTCGTTGTTTCGTTGTTTCGTTGCTTCGTTGTTTCGTTGTTTCGTTGTGTCGTTGTTTCGTTGGTTCTTTTGTTTCTTTGTCTCTTTGTTCGTTTGTTCGTTTGTTCATTTGTTCGTTTGTTCGTTGGTTCGTTGGTTCGTTGGTTCATTGGTTCGTTTGTTCGTTTGATCATTTGTTCGTTTGTTCGTTGTTTCGTTGTTTCGTTGTTTCGTTGTTTCGTTGGTTCGTTGGTTCGTTGGTTCGTTGGTTCGTTGGTTCGTTGTTTCGTTGTTTCGTTGTTTCGTTGTTTCGTTGTTTCGTTGTTTCGTTGCTTCGTTGTGTCGTTGTTTCCTTGTTTCCTTGTTTCGTTGTTTCGTTGTTTCGTTGGTTCTTTTGTTTCTTTGTCTCTTTGTTCGTTTGTTCGTTTGTTCATTTGTTCGTTTGTTCGTTGGTTCGTTGGTTCGTTGGTTCGTTGGTTCGTTGGTTCGTTTGTTCGTTTGATCATTTGTTCGTTTGTTCGTTGGTTCGTTGGTTCGTTCGTTCGTTGTTTCGTTGGTTCGTTGGTTTGTTGGTTCGTTGGTTTGTTGGTTCGTTGGTTCGTTGGTTCGTTGGTTCGTTGGTTCGTTGGTTCGTTGGTTCCTTGGTTCGTTGGTTCGTTGGTTCGTTGGTTCTTTGGTCTTTGGTTCGTTGTTTCGTTGTTTCGTTGTTTCGTTGTTTCGTTGTTTCGTTGTTTC
This sequence comes from Andrena cerasifolii, assembly GCF_050908995.1. Classification (NCBI taxonomy): domain Eukaryota; kingdom Metazoa; phylum Arthropoda; class Insecta; order Hymenoptera; family Andrenidae; genus Andrena; species Andrena cerasifolii. Next base: position 10,599 of record NW_027485517.1, read on the forward strand.
GTTGTTTCGTTGTTTCGTTGTTTCGTTGTTTCGTTGTTTCGTTGTTTCGTTGTTTCGATGTTTCGTTGTTTCGTTGTTTCGTTGTTTCGTTGTTTCGTTGTTTCGTTGTTTCGTTGTTTCGTTGTTTCGTTGTTTCGTTGTTTCGTTGTTTCGTTGTTTCGTTGTTTCGTTGTTTCGTTGTTTCGTTGTTTCGTTGTTTCGTTGTTTCGTTGTTTCGTTGTTTCGTTGTTTCGTTGCTTCGTTGTGTCGTTGTTTCCTTGTTTCGTTGTTTCGTTGTTTCGTTGGTTCTTTTGTTTCTTTGTCTCTTTGTTCGTTTGTTCGTTTGATCATTTGTTCGTTTGTTCGTTGGTTCGTTGGTTCGTTCGTTCGTTGTTTCGTTGGTTCGTTGGTTTGTTGGTTCGTTGGTTTGTTGGTTCGTTGGTTCGTTGTTTCGTTGGGTCGTTGGTTCGTTGGTTCGTTGGTTCGTTGGTTCGTTGGTTCGTTGGTTCGTTGGTTCGTTGGTTCGTTGGTTCGTTGGTTCGTTGGTTCGTTGGTTCTTTGGTTCGTTGGTTCGTTGGTTCGTTGGTTCGTTGTTTCGTTGTTTCGTTGTTTCGTTGTTTCGTTGTTTCGTTGTTTCGTTGTTTCGTTGGTTCGTTGGTTCGTTGGTTCGTTCGTTCGTTGGTTCGTTGGTTCATTTGTTCTTTTGTTCGCTTGTTCGTTTGTTCGTTGGTTCGTTGTTTCGTTGTTTCGTTGTTTCGTTGTTTCGTTGTTTCGTTGTTTCGTTGTTTCGTTGTTTCGTTGTTTCGTTGTTTCGTTGTTTCGTTGTTTCGTTGTTTCGTTGTTTCGTTGTTTCGTTGTTTCGTTGTTTCGTTGTTTCGTTGTTTCGTTGTTTCGTTGCTTCGTTGTTTCGTTGTTTCGTTGTGTCGTTGTTTCGTTGGTTCTTTTGTTTCTTTGTCTCTTTGTTCGTTTGTTCGTTTGTTCATTTGTTCGTTTGTTCGTTGGTTCGTTGGTTCGTTGGTTCGTTGGTTCGTTTGTTCGTTTGATCATTTGTTCGTTTGTTCGTTGGTTCGTTGGTTCGTTCGTTCGTTGTTTCGTTGGTTCGTTGGTTTGTTGGTTCGTTGGTTTGTTGGTTCGTTGGTTCGTTGTTTCGTTGGGTCGTTGGTTCGTTGGTTCGTTGGTTCGTTGGTTCGTTGGTTCGTTGGTTCGTTGGTTCGTTGGTTCGTTGTTTCGTTGCTTCGTTGTTTCGTTGTTTCGTTGTTTCGTTGTTTCGTTGTTTCGTTGTTTCGTTGTTTCGTTGTTTCGTTGTTTCGTTGTTTCGTTGTTTCGTTGTTTCGTTGTTTCGTTGTTTCGTTGTTTCGTTGTTTCGTTGTTTCGTTGTTTCGTTGTTTCGTTGTTTCGTTGTTTCGTTGTTTCGTTGTTTCGTTGTTTCGTTGTTTCGTTGTTTCGTTGTTTCGTTGTTTCGTTGTTTCGTTGTTTCGTTGTTTCGTTGTTTCGTTGTTTCGTTGTTTCGTTGTTTCGTTGTTTCGTTGTTTCGTTGTTTCGTTGCTTCGTTGTGTCGTTGTTTCCTTGTTTCGTTGTTTCGTTGTTTCGTTGGTTCTTTTGTTTCTTTGTCTCTTTGTTCGTTTGTTCGTTTGATCATTTGTTCGTTTGTTCGTTGGTTCGTTGGTTCGTTCGTTCGTTGTTTCGTTGGTTCGTTGGTTCTTTTGTTTCTTTGTCTCTTTGTTCGTTTGTTCGTTTGTTCATTTGTTCGTTTGTTCGTTGGTTCGTTGGTTCGTTCGTTCGTTGTTTCGTTGGTTCGTTGGTTCTTTTGTTTCTTTGTCTCTTTGTTCGTTTGTTCGTTTGTTCATTTGTTCGTTTGTTCGTTGTTTCGTTGTTTCGTTGTTTCGTTGTTTCGTTGTTTCGTTGCTTCGTTGTTTCGTTGTTTCGTTGTGTCGTTGTTTCGTTGGTTCTTTTGTTTCTTTGTCTCTTTTTGTTCGTTTGTTCGTTTGTTCATTTGTTCGTTTGTTCGTTGGTTCGTTGGTTCGTTGGTTCATTGGTTCGTTTGTTCGTTTGATCATTTGTTCGTTTGTTCGTTGTTTCGTTGGTTCGTTGGTTCGTTGGTTCGTTGGTTCGTTGTTTCGTTGTTTCGTTGTTTCGTTGTTTCGTTGTTTCGTTGCTTCGTTGTGTCGTTGTTTCCTTGTTTCCTTGTTTCGTTGTGTCGTTGTTTCGTTGGTTCTTTTGTTTCTTTGTCTCTTTGTTCGTTTGTTCGTTTGTTCATTTGTTCGTTTGTTCGTTGGTTCGTTGGTTCGTTGGTTCATTGGTTCGTTTGTTCGTTTGATCATTTGTTCGTTTGTTCGTTGTTTCGTTGGTTCGTTGGTTCGTTGGTTCGTTGGTTCGTTGGTTCGTTAGTCCTTTGGTCCGTTGGTCCGTTGGTTCGTTGGTTCGTTGGTTCGTTGGTTCGTTGGTTCGTTGGTTCGTTGGTTCCTTGGTTCGTTGGTTCGTTGGTTCGTTGGTTCTTTGGTCTTTGGTTCGTTGTTTCGTTGTTTCGTTGTTTCGTTGTTTCGTTGTTTCGTTGTTTCGTTGTTTCGTTGTTTCGTTGTTTCGTTGTTTCGTTGTTTCGTTGTTTCGTTGTTTCGTTGTTTCGTTGTTTCGTTGTTTCGTTGTTTCGTTGTTTCGTTGTTTCGTTGTTTCGTTGTTTCGTTGTTTCGTTGTTTCGTTGTTTCGTTGTTTCGTTGTTTCGTTGTTTCGTTGTTTCGTTGTTTCGTTGTTTCGTTGTTTCGTTGTTTCGTTGTTTCGTTGTTTCGTTGTTTCGTTGTTTCGTTGTTTCGTTGTTTCGTTGTTTCGTTGTTTCGTTGTTTCGTTGTTTCGTTGTTTCGTTGTTTCGTTGTTTCGTTGCTTCGTTGTGTCGTTGTTTCCTTGTTTCGTTGTTTCGTTGTTTCGTTGGTTCTTTTGTTTCTTTGTCTCTTTGTTCGTTTGTTCGTTTGATCATTTGTTCGTTTGTTCGTTGGTTCGTTGGTTCGTTCGTTCGTTGTTTCGTTGGTTCGTTGGTTCTTTTGTTTCTTTGTCTCTTTGTTCGTTTGTTCGTTTGTTCATTTGTTCGTTTGTTCGTTGGTTCGTTGGTTCGTTCGTTCGTTGTTTCGTTGGTTCGTTGGTTCTTTTGTTTCTTTGTCTCTTTGTTCGTTTGTTCGTTTGTTCATTTGTTCGTTTGTTCGTTGTTTCGTTGTTTCGTTGTTTCGTTGTTTCGTTGTTTCGTTGTTTCGTTGCTTCGTTGTTTCGTTGTTTCGTTGTGTCGTTGTTTCGTTGGTTCTTTTGTTTCTTTGTCTCTTTGTTCGTTTGTTCGTTTGTTCATTTGTTCGTTTGTTCGTTGGTTCGTTGGTTCGTTGGTTCATTGGTTCGTTTGTTCGTTTGATCATTTGTTCGTTTGTTCGTTGTTTCGTTGTTTCGTTGTTTCGTTGTTTCGTTGGTTCGTTGGTTCGTTGGTTCGTTGGTTCGTTGGTTCGTTGGTTCGTTGTTTCGTTGTTTCGTTGTTTCGTTGTTTCGTTGTTTCGTTGTTTCGTTGCTTCGTTGTGTCGTTGTTTCCTTGTTTCCTTGTTTCGTTGTTTCGTTGTTTCGTTGGTTCTTTTGTTTCTTTGTCTCTTTGTTCGTTTGTTCGTTTGTTCATTTGTTCGTTTGTTCGTTGGTTCGTTGGTTCGTTGGTTCGTTGGTTCGTTGGTTCGTTGGTTCGTTCGTTCGTTGTTTCGTTGGTTCGTTGGTTCTTTTGTTTCTTTGTCTCTTTGTTCGTTTGTTCGTTTGTTCATTTGTTCGTTTGTTCGTTGTTTCGTTGTTTCGTTGTTTCGTTGTTTCGTTGTTTCGTTGTTTCGTTGCTTCGTTGTTTCGTTGTTTCGTTGTGTCGTTGTTTCGTTGGTTCTTTTGTTTCTTTGTCTCTTTGTTCGTTTGTTCGTTTGTTCATTTGTTCGTTTGTTCGTTGGTTCGTTGGTTCGTTGGTTCATTGGTTCGTTTGTTCGTTTGATCATTTGTTCGTTTGTTCGTTGTTTCGTTGTTTCGTTGTTTCGTTGTTTCGTTGGTTCGTTGGTTTGTTGGTTCGTTGGTTTGTTGGTTCGTTGGTTCGTTGGTTCGTTGGTTCGTTGGTTCGTTGGTTCGTTGGTTCGTTGGTTCGTTGGTTCGTTGGTTCTTTGGTCTTTGGTTCGTTGTTTCGTTGTTTCGTTGTTTCGTTGTTTCGTTGTTTCGTTGTTTCGTTGTTTCGTTGTTTCGTTGTTTCGTTGTTTCGTTGTTTCGTTGTTTCGTTGTTTCGTTGTTTCGATGTTTCGTTGTTTCGTTGTTTCGTTGTTTCGTTGTTTCGTTGTTTCGTTGTTTCGTTGTTTCGTTGTTTCGTTGTTTCGTTGTTTCGTTGTTTCGTTGTTTCGTTGTTTCGTTGTTTCGTTGTTTCGTTGTTTCGTTGTTTCGTTGTTTCGTTGTTTCGTTGTTTCGTTGTTTCGTTGTTTCGTTGCTTCGTTGTGTCGTTGTTTCCTTGTTTCGTTGTTTCGTTGTTTCGTTGGTTCTTTTGTTTCTTTGTCTCTTTGTTCGTTTGTTCGTTTGATCATTTGTTCGTTTGTTCGTTGGTTCGTTGGTTCGTTCGTTCGTTGTTTCGTTGGTTCGTTGGTTTGTTGGTTCGTTGGTTTGTTGGTTCGTTGGTTCGTTGTTTCGTTGGGTCGTTGGTTCGTTGGTTCGTTGGTTCGTTGGTTCGTTGGTTCGTTGGTTCGTTGGTTCGTTGGTTCGTTGGTTCGTTGGTTCGTTGGTTCGTTGGTTCTTTGGTTCGTTGGTTCGTTGGTTCGTTGGTTCGTTGTTTCGTTGTTTCGTTGTTTCGTTGTTTCGTTGTTTCGTTGTTTCGTTGTTTCGTTGTTTCGTTGTTTCGTTGGTTCGTTGGTTCGTTCGTTCGTTGGTTCGTTGGTTCATTTGTTCTTTTGTTCGCTTGTTCGTTTGTTCGTTGGTTCGTTGTTTCGTTGTTTCGTTGTTTCGTTGTTTCGTTGTTTCGTTGTTTCGTTGTTTCGTTGTTTCGTTGTTTCGTTGTTTCGTTGTTTCGTTGTTTCGTTGTTTCGTTGTTTCGTTGTTTCGTTGTTTCGTTGTTTCGTTGTTTCGTTGTTTCGTTGTTTCGTTGTTTCGTTGTTTCGTTGTTTCGTTGCTTCGTTGTTTCGTTGTTTCGTTGTGTCGTTGTTTCGTTGGTTCTTTTGTTTCTTTGTCTCTTTGTTCGTTTGTTCGTTTGTTCATTTGTTCGTTTGTTCGTTGGTTCGTTGGTTCGTTGGTTCGTTGGTTCGTTTGTTCGTTTGATCATTTGTTCGTTTGTTCGTTGGTTCGTTGGTTCGTTCGTTCGTTGTTTCGTTGGTTCGTTGGTTTGTTGGTTCGTTGGTTTGTTGGTTCGTTGGTTCGTTGTTTCGTTGGGTCGTTGGTTCGTTGGTTCGTTGGTTCGTTGGTTCGTTGGTTCGTTGTTTCGTTGGTTCGTTGTTTCGTTGCTTCGTTGTTTCGTTGTTTCGTTGTTTCGTTGTTTCGTTGTTTCGTTGTTTCGTTGTTTCGTTGTTTCGTTGTTTCGTTGTTTCGTTGTTTCGTTGTTTCGTTGTTTCGTTGTTTCGTTGTTTCGTTGTTTCGTTGTTTCGTTGTTTCGTTGTTTCGTTGTTTCGTTGTTTCGTTGTTTCGTTGTTTCGTTGTTTCGTTGTTTCGTTGTTTCGTTGTTTCGTTGTTTCGTTGTTTCGTTGTTTCGTTGTTTCGTTGTTTCGTTGTTTCGTTGTTTCGTTGTTTCGTTGTTTCGTTGTTTCGTTGTTTCGTTGTTTCGTTGTTTCGTTGTTTCGTTGCTTCGTTGTGTCGTTGTTTCCTTGTTTCGTTGTTTCGTTGTTTCGTTGGTTCTTTTGTTTCTTTGTCTCTTTGTTCGTTTGTTCGTTTGATCATTTGTTCGTTTGTTCGTTGGTTCGTTGGTTCGTTCGTTCGTTGTTTCGTTGGTTCGTTGGTTCTTTTGTTTCTTTGTCTCTTTGTTCGTTTGTTCGTTTGTTCATTTGTTCGTTTGTTCGTTGGTTCGTTGGTTCGTTCGTTCGTTGTTTCGTTGGTTCGTTGGTTCTTTTGTTTCTTTGTCTCTTTGTTCGTTTGTTCGTTTGTTCATTTGTTCGTTTGTTCGTTGTTTCGTTGTTTCGTTGTTTCGTTGTTTCGTTGTTTCGTTGCTTCGTTGTTTCGTTGTTTCGTTGTGTCGTTGTTTCGTTGGTTCTTTTGTTTCTTTGTCTCTTTGTTCGTTTGTTCGTTTGTTCATTTGTTCGTTTGTTCGTTGTTTCGTTGTTTCGTTGTTTCGTTGTTTCGTTGTTTCGTTGCTTCGTTGTTTCGTTGTTTCGTTGTGTCGTTGTTTCGTTGGTTCTTTTGTTTCTTTGTCTCTTTGTTCGTTTGTTCGTTTGTTCATTTGTTCGTTTGTTCGTTGGTTCGTTGGTTCGTTGGTTCATTGGTTCGTTTGTTCGTTTGATCATTTGTTCGTTTGTTCGTTGTTTCGTTGGTTCGTTGGTTCGTTGGTTCGTTGGTTCGTTGTTTCGTTGTTTCGTTGTTTCGTTGTTTCGTTGTTTCGTTGCTTCGTTGTGTCGTTGTTTCCTTGTTTCCTTGTTTCGTTGTTTCGTTGTTTCGTTGGTTCTTTTGTTTCTTTGTCTCTTTGTTCGTTTGTTCGTTTGTTCATTTGTTCGTTTGTTCGTTGGTTCGTTGGTTCGTTGGTTCGTTGGTTCGTTGGTTCGTTTGTTCGTTTGTTCGTTTGATCATTTGTTCGTTTGTTCGTTGGTTCGTTGGTTCGTTCGTTCGTTGTTTCGTTGGTTCGTTGGTTTGTTGGTTCGTTGGTTTGTTGGTTCGTTGGTTCGTTGGTTCGTTGGTTCGTTGGTTCGTTGGTTCGTTGGTTCCTTGGTTCGTTGGTTCGTTGGTTCGTTGGTTCTTTGGTCTTTGGTTCGTTGTTTCGTTGTTTCGTTGTTTCGTTGTTTCGTTGTTTCGTTGTTTCGTTGTTTCGTTGTTTCGTTGTTTCGTTGTTTCGTTGTTTCGTTGTTTCGTTGTTTCGTTGTTTCGTTGTTTCGATGTTTCGTTGTTTCGTTGTTTCGTTGTTTCGTTGTTTCGTTGTTTCGTTGTTTCGTTGTTTCGTTGTTTCGTTGTTTCGTTGTTTCGTTGTTTCGTTGTTTCGTTGTTTCGTTGTTTCGTTGTTTCGTTGTTTCGTTGTTTCGTTGCTTCGTTGTGTCGTTGTTTCCTTGTTTCGTTGTTTCGTTGTTTCGTTGGTTCTTTTGTTTCTTTGTCTCTTTGTTCGTTTGTTCGTTTGATCATTTGTTCGTTTGTTCGTTGGTTCGTTGGTTCGTTCGTTCGTTGTTTCGTTGGTTCGTTGGTTTGTTGGTTCGTTGGTTTGTTGGTTCGTTGGTTCGTTGTTTCGTTGGGTCGTTGGTTCGTTGGTTCGTTGGTTCGTTGGTTCGTTGGTTCGTTGGTTCGTTGGTTCGTTGGTTCGTTGGTTCGTTGGTTCGTTGGTTCTTTGGTTCGTTGGTTCGTTGGTTCGTTGGTTCGTTGTTTCATTGTTTCGTTGTTTCGTTGTTTCGTTGTTTCGTTGTTTCGTTGTTTCGTTGTTTCGTTGTTTCGTTGTTTCGTTGTTTCGTTGTTTCGTTGGTTCGTTGGTTCGTTCGTTCGTTGGTTCGTTGGTTCATTTGTTCTTTTGTTCGCTTGTTCGTTTGTTGGTTGGTTCGTTGTTTCGTTGTTTCGTTGTTTCGTTGTTTCGTTGTTTCGTTGTTTCGTTGTTTCGTTGTTTCGTTGTTTCGTTGTTTCGTTGTTTCGTTGTTTCGTTGTTTCGTTGTTTCGTTGTTTCGTTGTTTCGTTGTTTCGTTGTTTCGTTGTTTCGTTGTTTCGTTGTTTCGTTGTTTCGTTGTTTCGTTGTTTCGTTGTTTCGTTGCTTCGTTGTTTCGTTGTTTCGTTGTGTCGTTGTTTCGTTGGTTCTTTTGTTTCTTTGTCTCTTTGTTCGTTTGTTCGTTTGTTCATTTGTTCGTTTGTTCGTTGGTTCGTTGGTTCGTTGGTTCGTTGGTTCGTTGGTTCGTTTGTTCGTTTGATCATTTGTTCGTTTGTTCGTTGGTTCGTTGGATCGTTCGTTCGTTGTATCGTTGGTTCGTTGGTTTGTTGGTTCGTTGGTTTGTTGGTTCGTTGGTTCGTTGTTTCGTTGGGTCGTTGGTTCGTTGGTTCGTTGGTTCGTTGGTTCGTTGGTTCGTTGGTTCGTTGGTTCGTTGGTTCGTTGGTTCGTTGGTTCGTTGGTTCTTTGGTTCGTTGGTTCGTTGGTTCGTTGTTTCGTTGTTTCGTTGTTTCGTTGTTTCGTTGTTTCGTTGTTTCGTTGTTTCGTTGTTTCGTTGTTTCGTTGTTTCGTTGTTTCGTTGGTTCGTTGGTTCGTTGGTTCGTTGGTTCGTTGGTTCATTTGTTCTTTTGTTCGTTTGTTCGTTTGTTCGTTGGTTCGTTGTTTCGTTGTTTCGTTGTTTCGTTGTTTCGTTGTTTCGTTGTTTCGTTGTTTCGTTGTTTCGTTGTTTCGTTGTTTCGTTGCTTCGTTGTGTCGTTGTTTCCTTGTTTCGTTGTTTCGTTGTTTCGCTGGTTCTTTTGTTTCTTTGTCTCTTTGTTCGTTTGTTCGTTTGATCATTTGTTCGTTTGTTCGTTGGTTCGTTGGTTCGTTCGTTCGTTGTTTCGTTGGTTCGTTGGTTCGTTGGTTCGTTGGTTCGTTGGTTTGTTGGTTCGTTGGTTCGTTGTTTCGTTGGGTCGTTGGTTCGTTGGTTCGTTGGTTCGTTGGTTCGTTTGTTCGTTTGTTCGTTTGTTCGTTTGTTCTTTTGTTCGTTGGTTCGCTGGTTCGTTGGTTCGTTAGCTCGTTGGTTCTTTGGTTCGTTGGTTCGTTGGTTCGTTGGTTCGTTGGTTCGTTGGTTCGTTGTTTCGTTGTTTCGTTGTTTCGTTGTTTCGTTGTTTCGTTGCTTCGTTGTGTCGTTGTTTCCTTGTTTCCTTGTTTCGTTGTTTCGTTGTTTCGTTGGTTCTTTTGTTTCTTTGTCTCTTTGTTCGTTTGTTCGTTTGTTCATTTGTTCGTTTGTTCGTTGGTTCGTTGGTTCGTTGGTTCGTTGGTTCGTTGGTTCGTTTGTTCGTTTGATCATTTGTTCGTTTGTTCGTTGGTTCGTTGTTTCGTTGGTTCGTTGGTTTGTTGGTTCGTTGGTTTGTTGGTTCGTTGGTTCGTTGTTTCGTTGGGTCGTTGGTTCGTTGGTTCGTTGGTTCGTTGTTTCGTTGGTTCGTTGGTTCGTTGGTTCGTTGGTTCGTTGGTTCGTTGGTTCGTTGGTTCGTTGGTTCGTTAGTCCTTTGGTCCGTTGGTCCGTTGGTTCGTTGGTTCGTTGGTTCGTTGGTTCGTTGGTTCGTTGGTTCGTTGGTTCCTTGGTTCGTTGGTTCGTTGGTTCGTTGGTTCTTTGGTCTTTG
>NW_027485517.1:25000-35800 GCF_050908995.1 Andrena cerasifolii
TTCGTTGTTTCGTTGGTTCTTTTGTTTCTTTGTCTCTTTGTTCGTTTGTTCGTTTGATCATTTGTTCGTTTGTTCGTTGGTTCGTTGGTTCGTTCGTTCGTTGTTTCGTTGGTTCGTTGGTTTGTTGGTTCGTTGGTTTGTTGGTTCGTTGGTTCGTTGTTTCGTTGGGTCGTTGGTTCGTTGGTTCGTTGGTTCGTTGGTTCGTTGGTTCGTTGGTTCGTTGGTTCGTTGGTTCGTTGGTTCGTTGGTTCGTTGGTTCTTTGGTTCGTTGGTTCGTTGGTTCGTTGTTTCGTTGTTTCGTTGTTTCGTTGTTTCGTTGTTTCGTTGTTTCGTTGTTTCGTTGTTTCGTTGTTTCGTTGTTTCGTTGTTTCGTTGTTTCGTTGTTTCGTTGTTTCGTTGTTTCGTTGTTTCGTTGGTTCGTTGGTTCGTTCGTTCGTTCGTTCGTTGGTTCGTTGGTTCATTTGTTCTTTTGTTCGTTTGTTCGTTTGTTCGTTGGTTCGTTGTTTCGTTGTTTCGTTGTTTCGTTGTTTCGTTGTTTCGTTGTTTCGTTGTTTCGTTGTTTCGTTGTTTCGTTGTTTCGTTGTTTCGTTGTTTCGTTGTTTCGTTGTTTCGTTGTTTCGTTGTTTCGTTGTTTCGTTGCTTCGTTGTTTCGTTGTTTCGTTGTGTCGTTGTTTCGTTGGTTCTTTTGTTTCTTTGTCTCTTTGTTCGTTTGTTCGTTTGTTCGTTTGTTCGTTTGTTCGTTGGTTCGTTGGTTCGTTGGTTCGTTGGTTCGTTTGTTCGTTTGATCATTTGTTCGCTTGTTCGTTGGTTCGTTGGTTCGTTGGTTCGTTGGTTCGTTGGTTCGTTGGTTCGTTGGTTCCTTGGTTCGTTGGTTCGTTGGTTCGTTGGTTCGTTGGTTCTTTGGTTCGTTGGTTCTTTGGTTCGTTGTTTCGTTGTTTCGTTGTTTCGTTGTTTCGTTGTTTCGTTGTTTCGTTGTTTCGTTGTTTCGTTGTTTCGTTGTTTCGTTGTTTCGTTGTTTCGTTGTTTCGTTGTTTCGTTGTTTCGTTGTTTCGTTGTTTCGTTGCTTCGTTGTGTCGTTGTTTCCTTGTTTCGTTGTTTCGTTGTTTCGTTGGTTCTTTTGTTTCTTTGTCTCTTTGTTCGTTTGTTCGTTTGATCATTTGTTCGTTTGTTCGTTGGTTCGTTGGTTCGTTCGTTCGTTGTTTCGTTGGTTCGTTGGTTTGTTGGTTCGTTGGTTTGTTGGTTCGTTGGTTCGTTGTTTCGTTTGATCATTTGTTCGCTTGTTCGTTGGTTCGTTTGTTCGTTTGTTCGTTTGTTCGTTGGTTCGTTGGTTCGTTGGTTCGTTGGTTCGTTGGTTCGTTGGTTCGTTGGTTCGTTTGTTCGTTTGATCATTTGTTCGTTTGTTCGTTGGTTCGTTGGTTCGTTTGTTCGTTGGTTCGTTGGTTCGTTCGTTCGTTGTTTCGTTGGTTCGTTGGTTTGTTGGTTCGTTGGTTTGTTGGTTCGTTGGTTCGTTGTTTCGTTGGGTCGTTGGTTCGTTGGTTCGTTGGTTCGTTGGTTCGTTGGTTCGTTGGTTCGTTGGTTCGTTGGTTCGTTGGTTCGTTGGTTCGTTGGTTCGTTGGTTCGATGGTTCGTTGGTTCGTTAGTTCGTTGGTTCGTTTGTTCGTTTGTTCGTTTGTTCGTTTGTTCGTTTGTTCGTTTGTTCGTTTGTTCGTTGGTTCGTTGGTTCGTTGGTTCGTTGGTTCATTTGTTCTTTTGTTCGTTTGTTCGTTGGTTCGTTGGTTCGTTGGTTCGTTGTTTCGTTGTTTCGTTGTTTCGTTGTTTCGTTGTTTCGTTGTTTCGTTGTTTCGTTGTTTCGTTGTTTCGTTGTTTCGTTTGTTCGTTTGTTCGTTTGTTCGTTTGTTCGTTTGTTCGTTTGTTCGTTTGTTCGTTAGTTCGTTTGTTCGTTTGGCCGTTTGTTCGTTTGTTCGTTTGTTCGTTTGTTCGTTTGTTCGTTTGTTCGTTGGTTCGTTGGTTCGTTGGTTCGTTGGTTCGTTTGTTCGTTTGTTCTTTTGTTCGTTTGTTCGTTTGTTCGTTGGTTCGTTGGTTCGTTTGTTCGTTGGTTCGTTGTTTCGTTGTTTCGTTGTTTCGTTGTTTCGTTGTTTCGTTGGTTCGTTGGTTCGATGGTTCGTTTGTTGGTTGGTTCGTTGGTTCGTTGGTTCGTTGTTTCTTTGGGTCGTTGGTTCGTTGGTTCGTTGGTTCGTTGGTTCGTTGGTTCGTTGGTTCGTTGCTTCGTTGGTTCGTTGGTTCGTTGGTTCGTTGGTTCGTTGGTTCGTTGGTTCGTTGGTTCGTTGGTTCCTTGGTTCCTTGGTTCCTTGGTTCCTTGGTTCGTTGGTTCGTTGGTTCGTTGGTTCGTTGGTTCGTTGGTTCGATGGTTCGTAGTTTCGTTGGTTCGTTGGTTCGTTGTTTCGTTGTTTCGTTGTTTCGTTGTTTCGTTGTTTCGTTGTTTCGTTGTTTCTTTGTTTCGTTGTTTCGTTGTTTCGTTGTTTAGTTGGTTCGTTGGTTCGTTGGTTCGTTGGTTCGTTGGTTCGTTAGTCCTTTGTTCCGTTGGTCCGTTGGTTCGTTGGTTCGTTGTTTCGTTGGTTCGTTGGTTCGTTGGTTCGTTGGTTCGTTGGTTCGTTGGTTCGTTGGTTCGTTAGTCCTTTGGTCCGTTGGTCCGTTGGTTCGTTGGTTCGTTGGTTCGTTGGTTCGTTGGTTCGTTGGTTCGTTGGTTCCTTGGTTCGTTGGTTCGTTGGTTCGTTGGTTCGTTGGTTCTTTGGTTCGTTGGTTCTTTGGTTCGTTGTTTCGTTGTTTCGTTGTTTCGTTGTTTCGTTGTTTCGTTGTTTCGTTGTTTCGTTGTTTCGTTGTTTCGTTGTTTCGATGTTTCGTTGTTTCGTTGTTTCGTTGTTTCGTTGTTTCGTTGTTTCGTTGCTTCGTTGTGTCGTTGTTTCCTTGTTTCGTTGTTTCGTTGTTTCGTTGGTTCTTTTGTTTCTTTGTCTCTTTGTTCGTTTGTTCGTTTGATCATTTGTTCGTTTGTTCGTTGGTTCGTTGGTTCGTTCGTTCGTTGTTTCGTTGGTTCGTTGGTTTGTTGGTTCGTTGGTTTGTTGGTTCGTTGGTTCGTTGTTTCGTTGGGTCGTTGGTTCGTTGGTTCGTTGGTTCGTTGGTTCGTTGGTTCGTTGGTTCGTTGGTTCGTTGGTTCGTTGGTTCGTTGGTTCGTTGGTTCTTTGGTTCGTTGGTTCGTTGGTTCGTTGTTTCGTTGTTTCGTTGTTTCGTTGTTTCGTTGTTTCGTTGTTTCGTTGTTTCGTTGTTTCGTTGTTTCGTTGTTTCGTTGTTTCGTTGTTTCGTTGTTTCGTTGTTTCGTTGGTTCGTTGGTTCGTTCGTTCGTTGGTTCGTTGGTTCATTTGTTCTTTTGTTCGTTTGTTCGTTTGTTCGTTGGTTCGTTGTTTCGTTGTTTCGTTGTTTCGTTGTTTCGTTGTTTCGTTGTTTCGTTGTTTCGTTGTTTCGTTGTTTCGTTGTTTCGTTGTTTCGTTGTTTCGTTGTTTCGTTGTTTCGTTGTTTCGTTGTTTCGTTGTTTCGTTGTTTCGTTGTTTCGTTGTTTCGTTGTTTCGTTGTTTCGTTGTTTCGTTGTTTCGTTGTTTCGTTGTTTCGTTGTTTCGTTGTTTCGTTGTTTCGTTGTTTCGTTGTTTCGTTGTTTCGTTGTTTCGTTGTTTCGTTGTTTCGTTGGTTCGTTGGTTCGTTCGTTCGTTGGTTCGTTGGTTCATTTGTTCTTTTGTTCGTTTGTTCGTTTGTTCGTTGGTTCGTTGTTTCGTTGTTTCGTTGTTTCGTTGTTTCGTTGTTTCGTTGTTTCGTTGTTTCGTTGTTTCGTTGTTTCGTTGTTTCGTTGTTTCGTTGTTTCGTTGTTTCGTTGTTTCGTTGTTTCGTTGTTTCGTTGTTTCGTTGTTTCGTTGCTTCGTTGTTTCGTTGTTTCGTTGTGTCGTTGTTTCGTTGGTTCTTTTGTTTCTTTGTCTCTTTGTTCGTTTGTTCTTTTGTTCGTTTGTTCTTTTGTTCGTTTGTTCGTTTGTTCGTTGGTTCGTTGTTTCGTTGTTTCGTTGTTTCGTTGTTTCGTTGTTTCGTTGTTTCGTTGTTTCGTTGTTTCGTTGTTTCGTTGTTTCGTTGTTTCGTTGTTTCGTTGTTTCGTTGTTTCGTTGTTTCGTTGTTTCGTTGCTTCGTTGTTTCGTTGTTTCGTTGTGTCGTTGTTTCGTTGGTTCTTTTGTTTCTTTGTCTCTTTGTTCGTTTGTTCGTTTGTTCGTTGGTTCGTTGGTTCGTTGGTTCGTTGGTTCGTTTGTTCGTTTGATCATTTGTTCGCTTGTTCGTTGGTTCGTTGGTTCGTTCGTTCGTTGTTTCGTTGGTTCGTTGGTTGGTTGGTTCGTTGGTTTGTTGGTTCGTTGGTTCGTTGTTTCGTTGGGTCGTTGGTTCGTTGGTTCGTTGGTTCGTTGGTTCGTTGGTTCGTTGGTTCGTTGGTTCGTTGGTTCGTTGGTTCGTTGGTTCGTTGGTTCTTTGGTTCGTTGGTTCGTTGGTTCGTTGTTTCGTTGTTTCGTTGTTTCGTTGTTTCGTTGTTTCGTTGTTTCGTTGTTTCGTTGTTTCGTTGTTTCGTTGTTTCGTTGTTTCGTTGTTTCGTTGTTTCGTTGTTTCGTTGCTTCGTTGTGTCGTTGTTTCCTTGTTTCGTTGTTTCGTTGTTTCGTTGGTTCTTTTGTTTCTTTGTCTCTTTGTTCGTTTGTTCGTTTGATCATTTGTTCGTTTGTTCATTTGTTCGTTTGTTCGTTGGTTCGTTGGTTCGTTCGTTCGTTGTTTCGTTGGTTCGTTGGTTTGTTGGTTCGTTGGTTTGTTGGTTCGTTGGTTCGTTGTTTCGTTGGGTCGTTGGTTCGTTGGTTCGTTGGTTCGTTGGTTCGTTTGTTCGTTTGTTCGTTTGTTCGTTTGTTCGTTTGTTCGTTTGTTCGTTGGTTCGCTGGTTCGTTGGTTCGTTAGCTCGTTGGTTCTTTGGTTCGTTGGTTCGTTGGTTCGTTGGTTCGTTGGTTCGTTGGTTCGTTGGTTCGTTGGTTCGTTGTTTCGTTGATTCGTTGTTTCGTTGTTTCGTTGTTTCGTTGCTTCGTTGTGTCGTTGTTTCCTTGTTTCCTTGTTTCGTTGTTTCGTTGTTTCGTTGGTTCTTTTGTTTCTTTGTCTCTTTGTTCGTTTGTTCGTTTGTTCATTTGTTCGTTTGTTCGTTGGTTCGTTGGTTCGTTGGTTCGTTGGTTCGTTGGTTCGTTTGTTCGTTTGATCATTTGTTCGTTTGTTCGTTGGTTCGTTGGTTCGTTCGTTCGTTGTTTCGTTGGTTCGTTGGTTTGTTGGTTCGTTGGTTTGTTGGTTCGTTTGTTCGTTGGTTCGTTGGTTCGTTCGTTCGTTGTTTCGTTGGTTCGTTGGTTTGTTGGTTCGTTGGTTTGTTGGTTCGTTGGTACGTTGTTTCGTTGGGTCGTTGGTTCGTTGGTTCGTTGGTTCGTTGGTTCGATGGTTCGTTGGTTCGTTAGTTCGTTGGTTCGTTTGTTCGTTTGTTCGTTTGTTCGTTTGTTCGTTTGTTCGTTTGTTCGTTGGTTCGTTGGTTCGTTGGTTCGTTGGTTCATTTGTTCTTTTGTTCGTTTGTTCGTTGGTTCGTTGGTTCGTTGGTTCGATGGTTCGTTGGTTCGTTAGTTCGTTGGTTCGTTGGTTCGTTTGTTCGTTTGTTCGTTTGTTCGTTTGTTCGTTTGTTCGTTTGTTCGTTTGTTCGTTTGTTCGTTGGTTCGTTGGTTCGTTGGTTCGTTGGTTCATTTGTTCTTTTGTTCGTTTGTTCGTTGGTTCGTTGGTTCGTTGGTTCGTTGGTTCGTTGTTTCGTTGTTTCGTTGTTTCGTTGTTTCGTTGTTTCGTTGTTTCGTTGTTTCGTTGTTTCGTTTGTTCGTTTGTTCGTTTGTTCGTTTGTTCGTTTGTTCGTTTGTTCGTTTGTTCGTTTGTTCGTTTGTTCGTTTGTTCGTTTGTTCGTTTGTTCTTTTGTTCGTTGGTTCGTTGGTTCGTTGGTTCGTTGGTTCATTTGTTCTTTTGTTCGTTTGTTCGTTGGTTCGTTGGTTCGTTGGTTCGTTGGTTCGTTGTTTCGTTGTTTCGTTGTTTCGTTGTTTCGTTGTTTCGTTGTTTCGTTGTTTCGTTGTTTCGTTGTTTCGTTGGTTCGCTGGTTCGTTGGTTCGTTGGTTCGTTGGTTCATTTGTTCTTTTGTTCGTTTGTTCGTTTGTTCGTTGGTTCGTTGTTTCGTTGTTTCGTTGTTTCGTTGTTTCGTTGTTTCGTTGTTTCGTTGTTTCGTTGTTTCGTTGTTTCGTTGTTTCGTCGTTTCGTTCGTTCGTTGTTTCGTTGGTTCGTTGGTTTGTTGGTTCGTTGGTTTGTTGGTTCGTTGGTTCGTTGTTTCGCTGGGTCGTTGGTTCGTTGGTTCGTTGGTTCGTTGGTTCGTTGGTTCGTTGGTTCGTTGGTTCGTTGGTTCGTTGGTTCGTTGGTTCGTTGGTTCGTTGGTTCTTTGGTTCGTTGGTTCGTTGGTTCGTTGTTTCGTTGTTTCGTTGTTTCGTTGTTTCGTTGTTTCGTTGTTTCGTTGTTTCGTTGTTTCGTTGTTTCGTTGTTTCGTTGGTTCGTTGGTTCGTTCGTTCGTTGGTTCGTTGGTTCATTTGTTCTTTTGTTCGTTTGTTCGTTTGTTTCGTTGGTTCGTTGTTTCGTTGTTTCGTTGTTTCGTTGTTTCGTTGTTTCGTTGTTTCGTTGTTTCGTTGTTTCGTTGTTTCGTTGGTTCGCTGGTTCGTTGGTTCGTTGGTTCGTTGGTTCATTTGTTCTTTTGTTCGTTTGTTCGTTTGTTCGTTGTTTCGTTGTTTCGTTGTTTCGTTGTTTCGTTGTTTCGTTGTTTCGTTGTTTCGTTGTTTCGTTGTTTCGTTGTTTCGTTGTTTCGTTGTTTCGTTGTTTCGTTGTTTCGTTGTTTCGTTGTTTCGTTGTTTCGTCGTTTCGTTGTTTCGTTGTTTCGTTGTTTCGTTGTTTCGTTGTTTCGTTGTTTCGTTGTTTCGTTGTTTCGTTGTTTCGTTGTTTCGTTGGTTCTTTTGTTTCTTTGTCTCTTTGTTCGTTTGTTCGTTTGTTCGTTTGTTCGTTGGTTCGTTGGTTCGTTGGTTCGTTGGTTCGTTGGTTCGTTGGTTCGTTGGTTCGTTGGTTCGTTGGTTCGTTGGTTCGTTGGTTCGTTGGTTCGTTGGTTCGTTGGTTCGTTGGCTCGTTGGCTCGTTGGCTCGTTGGTTCGTTGGCTCGTTGGTTCGTTGGTTCGTTGGTTCGTTGGTTCGTTGGTTCGTTGGTTCGTTGGTTCGTTGGTTCGTTGGTTCGTTGGTTCGTTGGTTCGTTGGTTCGTTGTTTCGTTGTTTCGTTGTTTCGTTGTTTCGTTGTTTCGTTGTTTCGTTGTTTCGTTGTTTCGTTGTTCGTTGTTCGTTGTTTCGTTGTTTCGTTGTTTCGTTGTTTCGTTGTTTCGTTGTTTCGTTGTTTCGTTGTTTCGTTGTTTCGTTGTTTCGTTGTTTCGTTGTTTCGTTGTTTCGTTGTTTCGTTGTTTCGTTGTTTCGTTGTTTCGTTGTTTCGTTGTTTCGTTGTTTCGTTGTTTCGTTGTTTCGTTGTTTCGTTGTTTCGTTGTTTCGTTGTTTCGTTGTTTCGTTGTTTCGTTGTTTCGTTGTTTCGTTGTTTCGTTGTTTCGTTGTTTCGTTGTTTCGTTGTTTCGTTGTTTCGTTGTTTCGTTGTTTCGTTGTTTCGTTGTTTCGTTGTTTCGTTGTTTCGTTGTTTCGTTGTTTCGTTGTTTCGTTGTTTCGTTGTTTCGTTGTTTCGTTGTTTCGTTGTTTCGTTGTTTCGTTGCTTCGTTGTGTCGTTGTTTCCTTGTTTCCTTGTTTCGTTGTTTCGTTGTTTCGTTGGTTCTTTTGTTTCTTTGTCTCTTTGTTCGTTTGTTCGTTTGATCATTTGTTCGTTTGTTCGTTTGATCATTTGTTCGTTGGTTCGTTGGTTCGTTGGTTCGTTTGTTCGTTTGTTCGTTTGTTCGTTTGTTCGTTTGTTCGTTGGTTCGCTGGTTCGTTGGTTCGTTAGCTCGTTGGTTCTTTGGTTCGTTAGCTCGTTGGTTCTTTGGTTCGTTGGTTCGTTGGTTCGTTGGTTCGTTGGTTCGATGGTTCGTTGGTTCGTTAGTTCGTTGGTTCGTTTGTTCGTTTGTTCGTTTGTTCGTTGGTTCGTTGGTTCGTTGGTTCGTTGGTTCGTTGGTTCATTTGTTCTTTTGTTCGTTTGTTCGTTGGTTCGTTGGTTCGTTGGTTCGTTGGTTCGTTGTTTCGTTGTTTCGTTGTTTGTTTCGTTGTTTCGTTGTTTCGTTGTTTCGTTGTTTCGTTGTTTCGTTTGTTCGTTTGTTCGTTTGTTCGTTTGTTCGTTTGTTCGTTTGTTCGTTTGTTCGTTTGTTCGTTTGTTCGTTTGTTCGTTTGTTCGTTTGTTCGTTTGGCCGTTTGTTCGTTTGTTCGTTTGTTCGTTTGTTCGTTTGTTCGTTTGTTCGTTGGTTCGTTGGTTCGTTGGTTCGTTGGTTCGTTGGTTCGTTGGTTCGTTGGTTCGTTGGTTCGTTGGTTCGTTGGTTCGTTGGTTCGTTGGTTCGTTGGTTCGTTGGTTCGTTGGTTCCTTGGTTCCTTGGTTCGTTGGTTCGTTGGTTCGTTGGTTCGTTGGTTCGTTGGTTCGTTGGTTCGATGGTTCGTTGTTCGTTGGTTCGTTGGTTCGTTGTTTCGTTGTTTCGTTGTTTCGTTGTTTCGTTGTTTCGTTGTTTCGTTGTTTCTTTGTTTCGTTGTTTCGTTGTTTCGTTGTTTAGTTGGTTCGTTGGTTCGTTGGTTCGTTGGTTCGTTAGTCCTTTGGTCCGTTGGTCCGCTGGTTCGTTGGTTCGTTGTTTCGTTGGTTCGTTGGTTCGTTGGTTCGTTGGTTCGTTGGTTAGTTGGTTCGTTGGTTCGTTAGTCCTTTGGTCCGTTGGTCCGTTGGTTCGTTGGTTCGTTGGTTCGTTGGTTCGTTGGTTCGTTGGTTCGTTGGTTCCTTGGTTCGTTGGTTCGTTGGTTCGTTGGTTCTTTGGTTCGTTGTTTCGTTGTTTCGTTGTTTCGTTGTTCGTTGTTTCGTTGTTTCGTTGTTTCGTTGTTTCGTTGTTTCGTTGTTTCGTTGTTTCGTTGTTTCGTTGTTTCGTTGTTTCGTTGTTTCGTTGTTTCGTTGTTTCGTTGTTTCGTTGTTTCGTTGTTTCGTTGTTTCGTTGTTTCGTTGTTTCGTTGTTTCGTTGTTTCGTTGTTTCGTTGTTTCGTTGTTTCGTTGTTTCGTTGTTTCGTTGTTTCGTTGTTTCGTTGTTTCGTTGTTTCGTTGTTTCGTTGTTTCGTTGTTTCGTTGCTTCGTTGTGTCGTTGTTTCCTTGTTCGTTGTTTCGTTGTTTCGTTGGTTCTTTTGTTTCTTTGTCTCTTTGTTCGTTTGTTCGTTTGATCATTTGTTCGTTTGTTCGTTGGTTCGTTGGTTCGTTCGTTCGTTGTTTCGTTTGGTTCGTTGGTTCGTTGGTTCGTTGGTTCGTTGGTTCGTTGGTTCGTTGGTTCGTTGGTTCTTTGGTTCGTTGGTTCGTTGGTTCGTTGTTTCGTTGTTTCGTTGTTTCGTTGTTTCGTTGTTTCGTTGTTTCGTTGTTTCGTTGTTTCGTTGTTTCGTTGTTTCGTTGTTTCGTTGTTTCGTTGTTTCGTTGTTTCGTTGGTTCGTTGGTTCGTTGGTTCGTTGGTTCGTTGTTTCATTTGTTCTTTTGTTCGTTTGTTCGTTTGTTCGTTGGTTCGTTGTTTCGTTGTTTCGTTGTTTCGTTGTTTCGTTGTTTCGTTGTTTCGTTGTTTCGTTGTTTCGTTGTTTCGTTGTTTCGTTGTTTCGTTGTTTCGTTGTTTCGTTGTTTCGTTGTTTCGTTGTTTCGTTGTTTCGTTGTTTCGTTGTTTCGTTGTTTCGTTGTTTCGTTGTTTCGTTTGTTCGTTTGTTCGTTTGTTCGTTTGTTCGTTTGTTCGTTTGTTCGTTTGTTCGTTTGTTCGTTTGGCCGTTTGTTCGTTTGTTCGTTTGTTCGTTTGTTCGTTTGTTCGTTTGTTCGTTTGTTCGTTTGTTCGTTGGTTCGTTGGTTCGTTGGTTCGTTGGTTCGTTTGTTCGTTTGTTCTTTTGTTCGTTTGTTCGTTTGTTCGTTGGTTCGTTGGTTCGTTTGTTCGTTGGTTCGTTGTTTCGTTGTTTCGTTGTTTCGTTGTTTCCTTGTTTCGTTGGTTCGTTGGTTCGATGGTTCGTTTGTTGGTTGGTTCGTTGGTTCGTTGGTTCGTTGGTTCGTTTGTTCGTTTGTTCTTTTGTTCGTTTGTTCGTTTGTTCGTTGGTTCGTTGGTTCGTTGGTTCGTTGGTTCGTTGGTTCGTTGGTTCGTTGGTTCGTTGGTTCGTTGGTTCGTTGGTTCGTTGGTTCGTTGGTTCGTTGGTTCGTTGGTTCCTTGGTTCCTTGGTTCCTTGGTTCCTTGGTTCGTTGGTTCGTTGGTTCGTTGGTTCGTTGGTTCGTTGGTTCGATGGTTCGTAGTTTCGTTGGTTCGTTGGTTCGTTGTTTCGTTGTTTCGTTGTTTCGTTGTTTCGTTGTTTCGTTGTTTCGTTGTTTCGTTGTTTCTTTGTTTCGTTGTTTCGTTGTTTCGTTGTTTAGTTGGTTCGTTGGTTCGTTGGTTCGTTGGTTCGTTGGTTCGTTAGTCCTTTGGTCCGTTGGTCCGTTGGTTCGTTG
>NW_027485518.1:0-35779 GCF_050908995.1 Andrena cerasifolii
CGGTTTTTCAATATCAGTTTTTCGATATCGGTTTTTGAATATCGGTTCTAATATCGGATTCAATATCGGTTTTTCAATATCTGTTTTTCAATATCAGTTTTTCGATATCAGTTTTTCAATATTTGTTTTTCAATATCGGTTTTTCAATATCGGTTTTTCAATATCGGTTTTTCGATATCAGTTTTTCAATATTTGTTTTTCAATATCGGTTTTTCAATATCGGTTCTAATATCGGTTTCAATATCGGTTTTGCAATATCAGTTTTTCGATATCGGTTTTTCAATATCAGTTTTTCGATATCAGTTTTTCAATATTTGTTTTTCAATATCGGTTTTTCAATATCGGTTCTAATATCGGTTTCAATATCGGTTTTTCAATATCAGTTTTTCGATATAGGTTTTTCAATATCGGTTTTTCAATATCGGTTTTTCAATATCGGTTTTTCAATATCAGTTTTTCAATATCGGTTTAGAACAATATCGGTTTTGCAATATCAGTTTCTCAATATCAGTTTTTCGATATCAGTTTTTCAATATTTGTTTTTCAATATCGGTTTTTCAATATCGGTTTTTCAATATCAGTTTTTCAATATTTGTTCTCCAATATCGGTTTTTGAATATCGGTTCTAATATCGGATTCAATATCGGTTTTTCAATATCGGTTTTTCAATATCAGTTTTTCAATATTTGCTTTACAATATCGGTTTTTCAATATCGGTTTAGTACAATATCGGTTTTGCAATATCAGTTTTTCGATATAAGTTTTTCAATATCGGTTTTTCAATATCGGTTCTAACATCGGTTTCAATATCGGTTTTGCAATATCAGTTTTTCGATATAAGTTTTTCAATATCGGTTTTTCAATATCAGTTTCTCAATATCAGTTTTTCGATATCAGTTTTTCAATATTTGTTTTTCAATATCGGTTTTTCAATATCGGTTTTTCAATATCAGTTTTTCAATATTTGTTCTCCAATATCGGTTTTTGAATATCGGTTCTAATATCGGATTCAATATCGGTTTTTCAATATCGGTTTTTCAATATCAGTTTTTCAATATTTGCTTTACAATATCGGTTTTTCAATATCGGTTTTTCAATATCAGTTTTTCAATATCGGTTTAGAACAATATCGGTTTTGCAATATCAGTTTCTCAATATCAGTTTTTCGATATCAGTTTTTCAATATTTGTTTTTCAATATCGGTTTTGCAATATCAGTTTTTCGATATAAGTTTTTCAATATCGGTTTTTCAATATCGGTTCGAACATCGGTTTCAATATCGGTTTTGCAATATCAGTTTTTCGATATAAGTTTTTCAATATCGGTTTTTCAATATCGGTTTTTCAATATTTGTTTTTCAATATCGGTTTTTCAATATCAGTTTTTCAATATTTGTTCTCCAATATCGGTTTTTGAATATCGGTTCTAATATCGGTTTCAATATCGGTTTATCAATATCAGTTTTTCGATATAGGTTTTTCAATATCGGTTTTTCAATATCGGTTCTAATATCGGTTTCAATATCGGTTTTTCAATATCGGTTTTTCAATATCAGTTTTTCGATATCAGTTTTTCAATATTTGTTTTTCAATATTTGTTTTTGAATATCGGTTTTTCAATATCAGTTTTTCAATATTTGTTTTTCAATATCTGTTTTTCAATATCGGTTCTAATATCGGTTTCAATATCGGTTTATCAATATCGGTTTTTCAATATCGGTTCTAATATCGGTTTCAATATCGGTTTTTCAATATCGGTTTTTCAATATCAGTTTTTCGATATCAGTTTTTCGATATAAGTTTTTCAATATCGGTTTTTCAATATCGGTTTTTCAATATCGGTTTTTCAATATTTGTTTTTCAATATCGGTTTTTCAATATTTGTTTTTGAATATCGGTTTTTCAATATCAGTTTTTCAATATTTGTTTTTCAATATCTGTTTTTCAATATCGGTTCTAATATCGGTTTCAATATCGGTTTATCAATATCGGTTTTTCAATATCGGTTTTTCAATATCAGTTTTTCGATATCAGTTTTTCAATATTTGCTTTACAATATCGGTTTTTCAATATCGGTTTAGAACAATATCGGTTTTGCAATATCAGTTTCTCAATATCAGTTTTTCGATATCAGTTTTTCAATATTTGTTTTTCAATATCGGTTTTTCAATATCGGTTTTTCAATATCAGTTTTTCAATATTTGTTCTCCAATATCGGTTTTTGAATATCGGTTCTAATATCGGATTCAATATCGGTTTTTCAATATCGGTTTTTCAATATCAGTTTTTCAATATTTGCTTTACAATATCGGTTTTTCAATATCGGTTTAGTACAATATCGGTTTTGCAATATCAGTTTTTCGATATAAGTTTTTCAATATCGGTTTTTCAATATCGGTTCTAACATCGGTTTCAATATCGGTTTTGCAATATCAGTTTTTCGATATAAGTTTTTCAATATCGGTTTTTCAATATCGGTTTTTCAATATCAGTTTTTCGATATAGGTTTTTCAATATCGGTTTTTCAATATCGGTTTTTCAATATCGGTTTTTCAATATCAGTTTTTCAATATTTGTTCTCCAATATCGGTTTTTGAATATCGGTTCTAATATCGGTTTCAATATCGGTTTTTCAATATCGGTTTTTGAATATCGGTTCTAATATCGGATTCAATATCGGTTTTTCAATATCAGTTTTTCGATATCAGTTTTTCAATATTTGCTTTACAATATCGGTTTTTCAATATCGGTTTAGAACAATATCGGTTTTTCAATATCAGTTTTTCGATATCAGTTTTTCAATATTTGTTTTTCAATATTTGTTTTTGAATATCGGTTTTTCAATATCAGTTTTTCAATATCAGTTTTTCAATATTTGTTCTCCAATATCGGTTTTTGAATATCGGTTCTAATATCGGTTTCAATATCGGTTTTTCAATATCGGTTTTTGAATATCGGTTCTAATATCGGATTCAATATCGGTTTTTCAATATCAGTTTTTCGATATCAGTTTTTCAATATTTGTTTTTCAATATCAGTTTTTCAATATCGGTTTTTCAATATTTGTTTTTCAATATCGGTTTTTCAATATCAGTTTTTCAATATTTGTTCTCCAATATCGGTTTTTGAATATCGGTTCTAATATCGGTTTCAATATCGGTTTTTCAATATCAGTTTTTCGATATAGGTTTTTCAATATCGGTTTTTCAATATCGGTTCTAATATCGGTTTCAATATCGGTTTTTCAATATCGGTTTTTCAATATCAGTTTTTCGATATCAGTTTTTCAATATTTGTTTTTCAATATTTGTTTTTGAATATCGGTTTTTCAATATCAGTTTTTCAATATTTGTTTTTCAATATCTGTTTTTCAATATCGGTTCTAATATCGGTTTCAATATCGGTTTATCAATATCGGTTTTTCAATATCGGTTCTAATATCGGTTTCAATATCGGTTTTTCAATATCGGTTTTTCAATATCAGTTTTTCGATATCAGTTTTTCAATATTTGTTTTTCAATATCGGTTTTTCAATATCGGTTCTAATATCGGTTTCAATATCGGTTTTTCAATATCGGTTTTGCAATATCAGTTTTTCGATATAAGTTTTTCAATATCGGTTTTTCAATATCGGTTTTTCAATATCGGTTTTTCAATATTTGTTTTTCAATATCGGTTTTTCAATATTTGTTTTTGAATATCGGTTTTTCAATATCAGTTTTTCAATATTTGTTTTTCAATATCTGTTTTTCAATATCGGTTCTAATATCGGTTTCAATATCGGTTTATCAATATCGGTTTTTCAATATCGGTTTTTCAATATCAGTTTTTCGATATCAGTTTTTCAATATTTGCTTTACAATATCGGTTTTTCAATATCGGTTTAGAACAATATCGGTTTTGCAATATCAGTTTCTCAATATCAGTTTTTCGATATCAGTTTTTCAATATTTGTTTTTCAATATCGGTTTTTCAATATCGGTTTTTCAATATCAGTTTTTCAATATTTGTTCTCCAATATCGGTTTTTGAATATCGGTTCTAATATCGGATTCAATATCGGTTTTTCAATATCGGTTTTTCAATATCGGTTCTAATATCGGTTTCAATATCGGTTTTTCAATATCGGTTTTTCAATATCAGTTTTTCGATATCAGTTTTTCAATATTTGTTTTTCAATATTTGTTTTTGAATATCGGTTTTTCAATATCAGTTTTTCAATATTTGTTTTTCAATATCTGTTTTTCAATATCGGTTCTAATATCGGTTTCAATATCGGTTTATCAATATCGGTTTTTCAATATCGGTTCTAATATCGGTTCTAATATCGGTTTCAATATCGGTTTAGTACAATATCGGTTTTGCAATATCAGTTTTTCGATATAAGTTTTTCAATATCGGTTTTTCAATATCGGTTCTAACATCGGTTTCAATATCGGTTTTGCAATATCAGTTTTTCGATATAAGTTTTTCAATATCGGTTTTTCAATATCGGTTTTTCAATATCAGTTTTTCGATATAGGTTTTTCAATATCGGTTTTTCAATATCGGTTTTTCAATATCGGTTTTTCAATATCAGTTTTTCAATATTTGTTCTCCAATATCGGTTTTTGAATATCGGTTCTAATATCGGTTTCAATATCGGTTTTTCAATATCGGTTTTTGAATATCGGTTCTAATATCGGATTCAATATCGGTTTTTCAATATCAGTTTTTCGATATCAGTTTTTCAATATTTGCTTTACAATATCGGTTTTTCAATATCGGTTTAGAACAATATCGGTTTTGCAATATCAGTTTCTCAATATCAGTTTTTCGATATCAGTTTTTCAATATTTGTTTTTCAATATCGGTTTTTCAATATCGGTTTTTCAATATCAGTTTTTCAATATTTGTTCTCCAATATCGGTTTTTGAATATCGGTTCTAATATCGGTTTCAATATCGGTTTTTCAATATCGGTTTTTGAATATCGGTTCTAATATCGGATTCAATATCGGTTTTTCAATATCAGTTTTTCGATATCAGTTTTTCAATATTTGCTTTACAATATCGGTTTTTCAATATCGGTTTAGAACAATATCGGTTTTGCAATATCAGTTTCTCAATATCAGTTTTTCGATATCAGTTTTTCAATATTTGTTTTTCAATATCGGTTTTTCAATATCGGTTTTTCAATATCAGTTTTTCAATATTTGTTCTCCAATATCGGTTTTTGAATATCGGTTCTAATATCGGTTTCAATATCGGTTTTTCAATATCGGTTTTTCAATATCGGTTTTTGAATATCGGTTCTAATATCGGATTCAATATCGGTTTTTCAATATCGGTTTTTCAATATCAGTTTTTCGATATCAGTTTTTCAATATTTGCTTTACAATATCGGTTTTTCAATATCGGTTTAGAACAATATCGGTTTTGCAATATCAGTTTCTCAATATCAGTTTTTCGATATCAGTTTTTCAATATTTGTTTTTCAATATCAGTTTTTCAATATCGGTTTTTCAATATTTGTTTTTCAATATCGGTTTTTCAATATCAGTTTTTCAATATTTGTTTTTCAATATCTGTTTTTCAATATCGGTTCTAATATCGGTTTCAATATCGGTTTATCAATATCGGTTTTTCAATATCGGTTCTAATATCGGTTTCAATATCGGTTTTTCAATATCGGTTTTTCAATATCAGTTTTTCGATATCAGTTTTTCAATATTTGTTTTTCAATATCGGTTTTTCAATATCGGTTCTAATATCGGTTTCAATATCGGTTTTTCAATATCGGTTTTGCAATATCAGTTTTTCGATATAAGTTTTTCAATATCGGTTTTTCAATATCGGTTTTTCAATATCGGTTTTTCGATATCAGTTTTTCAATATTTGTTTTTCAATATCGGTTTTTCAATATCGGTTTTTCAATATCGGTTTTTCAATATTTGTTTTTCAATATCGGTTTTTCAAAATCAGTTTTTCAATATTTGTTCTCCAATATCGGTTTTTGAATATCGGTTCTAATATCGGTTTCAATATCGGTTTTTCAATATCGGTTTTTCAATATTTGTTTTTCAATATCGGTTTTTCAATATTTGTTTTTCAATATCGGTTTTTCAATATCAGTTTTTCAATATTTGTTTTTCAATATCTGTTTTTCAATATCGGTTCTAATATCGGTTTCAATATCGGTTTATCAATATCGGTTTTTCAATATCGGTTCTAATATCGGTTTCAATATCGGTTTTTCAATATCGGTTTTTCAATATCAGTTTTTCGATATCAGTTTTTCAATATTTGTTTTTCAATATCGGTTTTTCAATATCGGTTCTAATATCGGTTTCAATATCGGTTTTTCAATATCGGTTTTGCAATATCAGTTTTTCGATATAAGTTTTTCAATATCGGTTTTTCAATATCGGTTTTTCAATATCGGTTTTTCAATATCGGTTTTTCGATATCAGTTTTTCAATATTTGTTTTTCAATATCGGTTTTTCAATATCGGTTTTTCAATATCGGTTTTTCAATATTTGTTTTTCAATATCGGTTTTTCAAAATCAGTTTTTCAATATTTGTTTTCCAATATCGGTTTTTGAATATCGGTTCTAATATCGGTTTCAATATCGGTTTTTCAATATCGGTTTTTCAATATTTGTTTTTCAATATTGGTTTTTCAATATTTGTTTTTCAATATCGGTTTTTCAATATCAGTTTTTCAATATTTGTTCTCCAATATCGGTTTTTCGATATCAGTTTTTCAATATTTGTTTTTCAATATCGGTTCTAACATCGGTTTCAATATCAGTTTTTCAATATTTGTTTTTCAATATCTGTTTTTCAATATCGGTTCTAATATCGGTTTCAATATCGGTTTATCAATATCGGTTTTTCAATATCGGTTCTAATATCGGTTTCAATATCGGTTTTTCAATATCGGTTTTTCAATATCAGTTTTTCGAAATCAGTTTTTCGATATCAGTTTTTCAATATTTGTTTTTCAATATCGGTTCTAATATCGGTTTCAATATCGGTTTTGCAATATCGGATTTTCAATATCAGTTTTTCGATATAATTTTTTCAATATCGGTTTTTCAATATCGGTTTTGCAATATCAGTTTTTCGATATAAGTTTTTCAATATCGGTTTTTCAATATCGGTTTTTCAATATCGGTTTTTCAATATCGGTTTTTCAATATCGGTTCTAACATCGGTTTCAATATCGGTTTTGCAATATCAGTTTTTCGATATAAGTTTTTCAATATCGGTTTTTCAATATCGGTTTTTCAATATCGGTTTTTCAATATTTGTTTTTCAATATCGGTTTTTCAATATCAGTTTTTCAATATTTGTTCTCCAATATCGGTTTTTGAATATCGGTTCTAATATCGGTTTCAATATCGGTTTTTCAATATCAGTTTTTCGATATAGGTTTTTCAATATCGGTTTTTCAATATCGGTTCTAATATCGGTTTCAATATCGGTTTTTCAATATCGGTTTTTCAATATCAGTTTTTCGATATCGGTTTTTGAATATCGGTTCTAATATCGGTTTCAATATCGGTTTTGCAATATCGGTTTTTCAATATCAGTTTTTCGATTACAGTTTTTCAATATTTGTTTTTCAATATCGGTTTTTCAATATCGGTTCTAATATCGGTTTCAATATCGGTTTTTCAATATCAGTTTTTCGATATCAGTTTTTCAATATTTGTTTTTCAATATCGGTTTTTCAATATCGGTTCTAATATCGGTTTCAATATCGGTTTTTCAATATCAGTTTTTCGATATCGGTTTTTCAATATCAGTTTTTCGATATCGGTTTTTGAATATCGGTTCTAATATCGGATTCAATATCGGTTTTTCAATATCGGTTTTTCAATATCAGTTTTTCGATATCAGTTTTTCAATATTTGTTTTTCAATATCGGTTTTTCAATATCGGTTTTTCAATATTGGTTTTTCAATATCAGTTTTTCAATATTTGTTCTCCAATATCGGTTTTTGAATATCGGTTCTAATATCGGTTTCAATATCGGTTTTTCAATATCGGTTTTTGAATATCGGTTCTAATATCGGTTTCAATATCGGTTTTTCAATATCAGTTTTTCGATATCGGTTTTTCAATATCAGTTTTTCGATATCGGTTTTTGAATATCGGTTCTAATATCGGATTCAATATCGGTTTTTCAATATCTGTTTTTCAATATCAGTTTTTCGATATCAGTTTTTCAATATTTGTTTTTCAATATCGGTTTTTCAATATCGGTTTTTCAATATCGGTTTTTCGATATCAGTTTTTCAATATTTGTTTTTCAATATCGGTTTTTCAATATCGGTTCTAATATCGGTTTCAATATCGGTTTTGCAATATCAGTTTTTCGATATCGGTTTTTCAATATCAGTTTTTCGATATCAGTTTTTCAATATTTGTTTTTCAATATCGGTTTTTCAATATCGGTTCTAATATCGGTTTCAATATCGGTTTTTCAATATCAGTTTTTCGATATAGGTTTTTCAATATCGGTTTTTCAATATCGGTTTTTCAATATCGGTTTTTCAATATCAGTTTTTCAATATTTGTTCTCCAATATCGGTTTTTGAATATCGGTTCTAATATCGGTTTCAATATCGGTTTTTCAATATCGGTTTTTGAATATCGGTTCTAATATCGGATTCAATATCGGTTTTTCAATATCGGTTTTTCAATATCAGTTTTTCAATATTTGTTTTCCAATATCTGTTTTTCAATATCGGTTCTAATATCGGTTTCAATATCGGTTTATCAATATCGGTTTTTCAATATCAGTTTTTCGATATCAGTTTTTCAATATTTGTTTTTCAATATTTGTTTTTGAATATCGGTTTTTCAATATCAGTTTTTCAATATTTGTTTTCCAATATCTGTTTTTCAATATCGGTTCTAATATCGGTTTCAATATCGGTTTATCAATATCGGTTTTTCAATATCGGTTTTTCAATATCGGTTTTTCAATATCGGTTTTTCAATATTTGTTTTTCAATATCGGTTTTTCAAAATCAGTTTTTCAATATTTGTTCTCCAATATCGGTTTTTGAATATCGGTTCTAATATCGGATTCAATATCGGTTTTTCAATATCGGTTTTTCAATATCAGTTTTTCGATATCAGTTTTTCAATATTTGTTTTTCAATATCGGTTTTTCAATATCGGTTCTAATATCGGTTTCAATATCGGTTTTTCAATATCGGTTTTTCAATATCAGTTTTTCGATATCAGTATTTCAATATTTGCTTTACAATATCGGTTTTTCAATATCGGTTTAGAACAATATCCGTTTTGCAATATCAGTTTCTCAATATCAGTTTTTCGATATCAGTTTTTCAATATTTGTTTTTCAATATCGGTTTTTCAATATCGGTTCTAACATCGGTTTCAATATCGGTTTTGCAATATCAGTTTTTCGATATAAGTTTTTCAATATCGGTTTTTCAATATCGGTTTTTCAATATCGGTTTTTCAATATCGGTTTTTCAATATCGGTGTTTCAATATTTGTTTTTCAATATCGGTTTTTCAATATCAGTTTTTCAATATTTGTTCTCCAATGTCGGTTTTTCGATATCAGTTTTTCAATATTTGTTTTTCAATATCGGTTTTTCAATATCGGTTCTAATATCGGTTTCAATATCGGTTTTTCAATATCAGTTTTTCGATATAGGTTTTTCAATATCGGTTTTTCGATATAGGTTTTTCAATATCGGTTTTTCAATATTTATTTTTCAATATCGGTTTTTCAAAATCAGTTTTTCAATATTTGTTCTCCAATATCGGTTTTTGAATATCGGTTCTAATATCGGTTTCAATATCGGTTTTTCAATATCGGTTTTTCAATATTTGTTTTTCAATATCGGTTTTTCAATATTTGTTTTTCAATATCGGTTTTTCAATATCAGTTTTTCAATATTTGTTTTTCAATATCTGTTTTTCAATATCGGTTCTAATATCGGTTTCAATATCGGTTTATCAATATCGGTTTTTCAATATCGGTTCTAATATCGGTTTCAATATCGGTTTTTCAATATCGGTTTTTCGATATCAGTTTTTCAATATTTGTTTTTCAATATCGGTTTTTCAATATCGGTTTTTCAATATCGGTTTTTCAATATTTGTTTTTCAATATCGGTTTTCAAAATCAGTTTTTCAATATCGGTTTTTGAATATCGGTTCTAATATCGGTTTCAATATCGGTTTTTCAATATCGGTTTTTCAATATTTGTTTTTCAATATCGGTTTTTTCAATATTTGTTTTTCAATATCGGTTTTTCAATATCAGTTTTTCAATATTTGTTCTCCAATATCGGTTTTTCGATATCAGTTTTTCAATATTTGTTTTTCAATATCGGTTCTAACATCGGTTTCAATATCAGTTTTTCAATATTTGTTTTTCAATATCTGTTTTTCAATATCGGTTCTAATATCGGTTTCAATATCGGTTTATCAATATCGGTTTTTCAATATCGGTTCTAATATCGGTTTCAATATCGGTTTTTCAATATTGGTTTTTCAATATCAGTTTTTCGATATCAGAATATCGGTTCTAATATCGGTTTCAATATCGGTTTTTCAATATCGGTTTTTGAATATCGGTTCTAATATCGGATTCAATATCGGTTTTTCAATATCGGTTTTTCAATATCAGTTTTTCGATATCAGTTTTTCAATATTTGCTTTACAATATCGGTTTTTCAATATCGGTTTAGAACAATATCGGTTTTGCAATATCAGTTTCTCAATATCAGTTTTTCGATATCAGTTTTTCAATATTTGTTTTTCAATATCAGTTTTTCAATATCGGTTTTTCAATATTTGTTTTTCAATATCGGTTTTTCAATATCGGTTCTAATATCGGTTTCAATATCGGTTTTTCAATATCGGTTTTTCAATATCAGTTTTTCGATATCAGTATTTCAATATTTGCTTTACAATATCGGTTTTTCAATATCGGTTTAGAACAATATCCGTTTTGCAATATCAGTTTCTCAATATCAGTTTTTCGATATCAGTTTTTCAATATTTGTTTTTCAATATCGGTTTTTCAATATCGGTTCTAACATCGGTTTCAATATCGGTTTTGCAATATCAGTTTTTCGATATAAGTTTTTCAATATCGGTTTTTCAATATCGGTTTTTCAATATCGGTTTTTCAATATCGGTTTTTCAATATTTGTTTTTCAATATCGGTTTTTCAATATCAGTTTTTCAATATTTGTTCTCCAATGTCGGTTTTTCGATATCAGTTTTTCAATATTTGTTTTTCAATATCGGTTTTTCAATATCGGTTCTAATATCGGTTTCAATATCGGTTTTTCAATATCAGTTTTTCGATATAGGTTTTTCAATATCGGTTTTTCGATATAGGTTTTTCAATATCGGTTTTTCAATATTTGTTTTTCAATATCGGTTTTTCAAAATCAGTTTTTCAATATTTGTTCTCCAATATCGGTTTTTGAATATCGGTTCTAATATCGGTTTCAATATCGGTTTTTCAATATCGGTTTTTCAATATTTGTTTTTCAATATCGGTTTTTCAATATTTGTTTTTCAATATCGGTTTTTCAATATCAGTTTTTCAATATTTGTTTTTCAATATCTGTTTTTCAATATCGGTTCTAATATCGGTTTCAATATCGGTTTATCAATATCGGTTTTTCAATATCGGTTCTAATATCGGTTTCAATATCGGTTTTTCAATATCGGTTTTTCGATATCAGTTTTTCAATATTTGTTTTTCAATATCGGTTTTTCAATATCGGTTTTTCAATATCGGTTTTTCAATATTTGTTTTTCAATATCGGTTTTTCAAAATCAGTTTTTCAATATCGGTTTTTGAATATCGCTTTTTCAATATTTGTTTTTCAATATCGGTTTTTCAATATTTGTTTTTCAATATCGGTTTTTCAATATCAGTTTTTCAATATTTGTTCTCCAATATCGGTTTTTCGATATCAGTTTTTCAATATTTGTTTTTCAATATCGGTTCTAACATCGGTTTCAATATCAGTTTTTCAATATTTGTTTTTCAATATCGGTTTTTCAATATCAGTTTTTCAATATCAGTTTTTCGATATCAGTTTTTCAATATTTGTTTTTCAATATCGGTTTTTCAATATCGGTTTTTCAATATCAGTTTTTCAATATTTGTTCTCCAATATCGGTTTTTGAATATCGGTTCTAATATCGGTTTCAATATCGGTTTTTCAATATCGGTTTTTGAATATCGGTTCTAATATCGGATTCAATATCGGTTTTTCAATATCGGTTTTTCAATATCAGTTTTTCGATATCAGTTTTTCAATATTTGCTTTACAATATCGGTTTTTCAATATCGGTTTAGAACAATATCGGTTTTGCAATATCAGTTTCTCAATATCAGTTTTTCGATATCAGTTTTTCAATATTTGTTTTTCAATATCAGTTTTTCAATATCGGTTTTTCAATATTTGTTTTTCAATATCGGTTTTTCAATATCAGTTTTTCAATATTTGTTCTCCAATATCGGTTTTTGAATATCGGTTCTAATATCGGTTTCAATATCGGTTTTTCAATATCAGTTTTTCGATATAGGTTTTTCAATATCGGTTTTTCAATATCGGTTCTAATATCGGTTTCAATATCGGTTTTTCAATATCGGTTTTGCAATATCAGTTTTTCGATATAAGTTTTTCAATATCGGTTTTTCAATATCGGTTTTTCAATATTTGTTTTTCAATATCGGTTTTTCAATATTTGTTTTTGAATATCGGTTTTTCAATATCAGTTTTTCAATATTTGTTTTTCAATATCTGTTTTTCAATATCGGTTCTAATATCGGTTTCAATATCGGTTTATCAATATCGGTTTTTCAATATCGGTTTTTCAATATCAGTTATTCGATATCAGTTTTTCAATATTTGCTTTACAATATCGGTTTTTCAATATCGGTTTAGAACAATATCGGTTTTGCAATATCAGTTTCTCAATATCAGTTTTTCGATATCAGTTTTTCAATATTTGTTTTTCAATATCGGTTTTTCAATATCGGTTTTTCAATATCAGTTTTTCAATATCGGTTTTTCAATATTTGTTTTTCAATATCGGTTTTTCAATATCAGTTTTTCAATATTTGTTTTTCAATATCTGTTTTTCAATATCGGTTCTAATATCGGTTTCAATATCGGTTTATCAATATCGGTTTTTCAATATCGGTTCTAATATCGGTTTCAATATCGGTTTTTCAATATCGGTTTTTCAATATCAGTTTTTCGATATCAGTTTTTCAATATTTGTTTTTCAATATCGGTTTTTCAATATCGGTTCTAATATCGGTTTCAATATCGGTTTTTCAATATCGGTTTTGCAATATCAGTTTTTCGATATAAGTTTTTCAATATCGGTTTTTCAATATCGGTTTTTCAATATCGGTTTTTCAATATCGGTTTTTCGATATCAGTTTTTCAATATTTGTTTTTCAATATCGGTTTTTCAATATCGGTTTTTCAATATCGGTTTTTCAATATTTGTTTTTCAATATCGGTTTTTCAAAATCAGTTTTCCAATATTTGTTCTCCAATATCGGTTTTTGAATATCGGTTCTAATATCGGTTTCAATATCGGTTTTTCAATATCGGTTTTTCAATATTTGTTTTTCAATATCGGTTTTTCAATATTTGTTTTTCAATATCGGTTTTTCAATATCAGTTTTTCAATATTTGTTCTCCAATATCGGTTTTTCGATATCAGTTTTTCAATATTTGTTTTTCAATATCGGTTCTAATATCGGTTTCAATATCGGTTTTGCAATATCGGATTTTCAATATCAGTTTTTCGATATAATTTTTTCAATATCGGTTTTTCAATATCGGTTTTGCAATATCAGTTTTTCGATATAAGTTTTTCAATATCGGTTTTTCAATATCGGTTTTTCAATATCGGTTTTTCAATATCGGTTTTTCAATATCGGTTCTAACATCGGTTTCAATATCGGTTTTGCAATATCAGTTTTTCGATATAAGTTTTTCAATATCGGTTTTTCAATATCGGTTTTTCAATATCGGTTTTTCAATATTTGTTTTTCAATATCGGTTTTTCAATATCAGTTTTTCAATATTTGTTCTCCAATATCGGTTTTTGAATATCGGTTCTAATATCGGTTTCAATATCGGTTTTTCAATATCAGTTTTTCGATATAGGTTTTTCAATATCGGTTTTTCAATATCGGTTCTAATATCGGTTTCAATATCGGTTTTTCAATATCGGTTTTTCAATATCGGTTTTTCAATATCAGTTTTTCGATATCAGTTTTTCAATATTTGTTTTTCAATATCGGTTTTTCAATATCGGTTTTTCAATATTGGTTTTTCAATATCAGTTTTTCAATATTTGTTCTCCAATATCGGTTTTTGAATATCGGTTCTAATATCGGTTTCAATATCGGTTTTTCAATATCGGTTTTTGAATATCGGTTCTAATATCGGTTTCAATATCGGTTTTTCAATATCAGTTTTTCGATATCGGTTTTTCAATATCAGTTTTTCGATATCGGTTTTTGAATATCGGTTCTAATATCGGATTGAATATCGGTTTTTCAATATCGGTTTTTCAATATCAGTTTTTCAATATTTGTTTTCCAATATCTGTTTTTCAATATCGGTTCTAATATCGGTTTCAATATCGGTTTATCAATATCGGTTTTTCAATATCAGTTTTTCGATATCAGTTTTTCAATATTTGTTTTTCAATATTTGTTTTTGAATATCGGTTTTTCAATATCAGTTTTTCAATATTTGTTTTCCAATATCTGTTTTTCAATATCGGTTCTAATATCGGTTTCAATATCGGTTTATCAATATCGGTTTTTCAATATAGGTTTTTCAATATCGGTTTTTCAATATCGGTTTTTCAATATCGGTTTTTCAATATCAGTTTTTCAATATTTGTTCTCCAATATCGGTTTTTGAATATCGGTTCTAATATCGGTTTCAATATCGGTTTTTCAATATCGGTTTTTGAATATCGGTTCTAATATCGGATTCAATATCGGTTTTTCAATATCGGTTTTTCAATATCAGTTTTTCAATATTTGTTTTCCAATATCTGTTTTTCAATATCGGTTCTAATATCGGTTTCAATATCGGTTTATCAATATCGGTTTTTCAATATCAGTTTTTCGATATCAGTTTTTCAATATTTGTTTTTCAATATTTGTTTTTGAATATCGGTTTTTCAATATCAGTTTTTCAATATTTGTTTTCCAATATCTGTTTTTCAATATCGGTTCTAATATCGGTTTCAATATCGGTTTATCAATATCGGTTTTTCAATATCGGTTTTTCAATATCGGTTTTTCAATATCGGTTTTTCAATATTTGTTTTTCAATATCGGTTTTTCAAAATCAGTTTTTCAATATTTGTTCTCCAATATCGGTTTTTGAATATCGGTTCTAATATCGGATTCAATATCGGTTTTTCAATATCGGTTTTTCAATATCAGTTTTTCGATATCAGTTTTTCAATATTTGTTTTTCAATATCGGTTTTTCAATATCGGTTCTAATATCGGTTTCAATATCGGTTTTTCAATATCGGTTTGTCAAAATCAGTTTTTCGATATCAGTATTTCAATATTTGCTTTACAATATCGGTTTTTCAATATCGGTTTAGAACAATATCCGTTTTGCAATATCAGTTTCTCAATATCAGTTTTTCGATATCAGTTTTTCAATATTTGTTTTTCAATATCGGTTTTTCAATATCGGTTCTAATATCGGTTTCAATATCGGTTTTTCAATATCAGTTTTTCGATATAAGTTTTTCAATATCGGTTTTTCGATATAGGTTTTTCAATATCGGTTTTTCAATATTTGTTTTTCAATATCGGTTTTTCAAAATCAGTTTTTCAATATTTGTTCTCCAATATCGGTTTTTCAATATCGGTTCTAATATCGGTTTCAATATCGGTTTTTCAATATCAGTTTTTCGATATAAGTTTTTCAATATCGGTTTTTCGATATAGGTTTTTCAATATCGGTTTTTCAATATTTGTTTTTCAATATCGGTTTTTCAAAATCAGTTTTTCAATATTTGTTCTCCAATATCGGTTTTTGAATATCGGTTCTAATATCGGTTTCAATATCGGTTTTTCAATATCGGTTTTTCAATATTTGTTTTTCAATATCGGTTTTTCAATATCCGTTTTGCAATATCAGTTTCTCAATATCAGTTTTTCGATATCAGTTTTTCAATATTTGTTTTTCAATATCGGTTTTTCAATATCGGTTCTAACATCGGTTTCAATATCGGTTTTGCAATATCAGTTTTTCGATATAAGTTTTTAAATATCGGTTTTTCAATATCGGTTTTTCAATATCGGTTTTTCAATATTTGTTTTTCAATATCGGTTTTTCAATATCAGTTTTTCAATATTTGTTCTCCAATGTCGGTTTTTCGATATCAGTTTTTCAATATTTGTTTTTCAATATCGGTTTTTCAATATCGGTTTCAATATCGGTTTTTCAATATCGGTTTTTCAATATCAGTTTTTCGATATCAGTTTTTCAATATTTGTTTTTCAATATCGGTTTTTCAATATCGGTTTTTCAATATCAGTTTTTCAATATTTGTTCTCCAATATCGGTTTTTGAATATCGGTTCTAATATCGGTTTCAATATCGGTTTTTCAATATCGGTTTTTCAATATCGGTTCTAATATCGGTTTCAATATCGGTTTTTCAATATCGGTTTTGCAATATCAGTTTTTCGATATAAGTTTTTCAATATCGGTTTTTCAATATCGGTTTTTCAATATTTGTTTTTCAATATCGGTTTTTCAATATCGGTTTTTCAATATCAGTTTTTCAATATTTGTTCTCCAATATCGGTTTTTGAATATCGGTTCTAATATCGGTTTCAATATCGGTTTTTCAATATCGGTTTTTCAATATCGGTTCTAATATCGGTTTCAATATCGGTTTTTCAATATCGGTTTTGCAATATCAGTTTTTCGATATAAGTTTTTCAATATCGGTTTTTCAATATCGGTTTTTCAATATTTGTTTTTCAATATCGGTTTTTCAATATTTGTTTTTCAATATCGGTTTTTCAATATTTGTTTTTGAATATCGGTTTTTCAATATCAGTTTTTCAATATTTGTTTTTCAATATCTGTTTTTCAATATCGGTTCTAATATCGGTTTCAATATCGGTTTATCAATATCGGTTTCAATATCGGTTTTTCAATATCAGTTTTTCGATATCGGTTTTTCAATATCAGTTTTTCGATATCGGTTTTTGAATATCGGTTCTAATATGGGATTCAATATCGGTTTTTCAATATCTGTTTTTCAATATCAGTTTTTCAATATCGGTTTTTCAATATCGGTGTTTCAATATTTGTTTTTCAATATCGGTTTTTCAATATCAGTTTTTCAATATTTGTTCTCCAATGTCGGTTTTTCAATATCAGTTTTTCAATATTTGTTCTCCAATATCGGTTTTTGAATATCGGTTCTAATATCGGTTTCAATATCGGTTTTTCAATATCGGTTTTTGAATATCGGTTCTAATATCGGATTCAATATCGGTTTTTCAATATCGGTTTTTCAATATCAGTTTTTCGATATCAGTTTTTCAATATTTGCTTTACAATATCGGTTTTTCAATATCGGTTTAGAACAATATCGGTTTTGCAATATCAGTTTCTCAATATCAGTTTTTCGATATCAGTTTTTCAATATTTGTTTTTCAATATCAGTTTTTCAATATCGGTTTTTCAATATTTGTTTTTCAATATCGGTTTTTCAATATCAGTTTTTCAATATTTGTTCTCCAATATCGGTTTTTGAATATCGGTTCTAATATCGGTTTCAATATCGGTTTTTCAATATCAGTTTTTCGATATAGGTTTTTCAATATCGGTTTTTCAATATCGGTTCTAATATCGGTTTCAATATCGGTTTTTCAATATCGGTTTTGCAATATCAGTTTTTCGATATAAGTTTTTCAATATCGGTTTTTCAATATCGGTTTTTCAATATTTGTTTTTCAATATTTGTTCTCCAATATCGGTTTTTGAATATCGGTTCTAATATCGGTTTCAATATCGGTTTTTCAATATCGGTTTTTGAATATCGGTTCTAATATCGGATTCAATATCGGTTTTTCAATATCAGTTTTTCGATATCAGTTTTTCAATATTTGCTTTACAATATCGGTTTTTCAATATCGGTTTAGAACAATATCGGTTTTGCAATATCAGTTTCTCAATATCATTTTTTCGATATCAGTTTTTCAATATTTGTTTTTCAATATCGGTTTTTCAATATCGGTTTTTCAATATCAGTTTTTCAATATTTGTTCTCCAATATCGGTTTTTGAATATCGGTTCTAATATCGGTTTCAATATCGGTTTTTCAATATCGGTTTTTGAATATCGGTTCTAATATCGGATTCAATATCGGTTTTTCAATATCGGTTTTTCAATATCAGTTTTTCGATATCGGTTTTTCAATATCAGTTTTTCGATATCGGTTTTTGAATATCGGTTCTAATATCGGATTCAATATCGGTTTTTCAATATCGGTTTTTCAATATCAGTTTTTCGATATCAGTTTTTCAATATTTGTTTTTCAATATCGGTTCTAATATCGGTTTCAATATCGGTTTTGCAATATCAGTTTTTCGATATCGGTTTTTCAATATCAGTTTTTCGATATCAGTTTTTCAATATTTGTTTTTCAATATCGGTTTTTCAATATCGGTTCTAATATCGGTTTCAATATCGGTTTTTCAATATCAGTTTTTCGATATAGGTTTTTCAATATCGGTTTTTCAATATCGGTTTTTCAATATCAGTTTTTCAATATTTGTTCTCCAATATCGGTTTTTGAATATCGGTTCTAATATCGGTTTCAATATCGGTTTTTCAATATCGGTTTTTGAATATCGGTTCTAATATCGGATTCAATATCGGTTTTTCAATATCGGTTTTTCGATATCAGTTTTTCAATATTTGTTTTTCAATATCGGTTTTTCAATATCGGTTCTAATATCGGTTTCAATATCGGTTTTGCAATATCAGTTTTTCGATATCGGTTTTTCAATATCAGTTTTTCGATATCAGTTTTTCAATATTTGTTTTTCAATATCGGTTTTTCAATATCGGTTCTAATATCGGTTTCAATATCGGTTTTTCAATATCAGTTTTTCGATATAGGTTTTTCAATATCGGTTTTTCAATATCGGTTTTTCAATATCGGTTTTTCAATATCAGTTTTTCAATATTTGTTCTCCAATATCGGTTTTTGAATATCGGTTCTAATATCGGTTTCAATATCGGTTTTTCAATATCGGTTTTTGAATATCGGTTCTAATATCGGTTTCAATATCGGTTTTTCAATATCGGTTTTTGAATATCGGTTCTAATATCGGATTCAATATCGGTTTTTCAATATCGGTTTTTCAATATCAGTTTTTCGATATCAGTTTTTCAATATTTGCTTTACAATATCGGTTTTTCAATATCGGTTTAGAACAATATCGGTTTTGCAATATCAGTTTCTCAATATCAGTTTTTCGATATCAGTTTTTCAATATTTGTTTTTCAATATCGGTTTTTCAATATCGGTTTTTCAATATCAGTTTTTCAATATTTGTTCTCCAATATCGGTTTGTGAATATCGGTTCTAATATCGGTTTCAATATCGGTTTTTCAATATCGGTTTTTGAATATCGGTTCTAATATCGGATTCAATATCGGTTTTTCAATATCGGTTTTTCAATATCAGTTTTTCGATATCAGTTTTTCAATATTTGCTTTACAATATCGGTTTTTCAAGATCGGTTTAGAACAATATCGGTTTTGCAATATCAGTTTCTCAATATCAGTTTTTCGATATCAGTTTTTCAATATTTGTTTTTCAATATCAGTTTTTCAATATCGGTTTTGCAATATCAGTTTTTCGATATAAGTTTTTCAATATCGGTTTTTCAATATCGGTTTTTCAATATTTGTTTTTCAATATTTGTTCTCCAATATCGGTTTTTGAATATCGGTTCTAATATCGGTTTCAATATCGGTTTTTCAATATCGGTTTTTGAATATCGGTTCTAATATCGGATTCAATATCGGTTTTTCAATATCAGTTTTTCGATATCAGTTTTTCA
Organism: Andrena cerasifolii; assembly: GCF_050908995.1. Lineage (NCBI taxonomy): Eukaryota > Metazoa > Arthropoda > Insecta > Hymenoptera > Andrenidae > Andrena > Andrena cerasifolii. The sequence goes on from NW_027485518.1 coordinate 20,163, forward strand.
ATATTTGCTTTACAATATCGGTTTTTCAATATCGGTTTAGAACAATATCGGTTTTGCAATATCAGTTTCTCAATATCATTTTTTCGATTTCAGTTTTTCAATATTTGTTTTTCAATATCGGTTTTTCAATATCGGTTTTTCAATATCAGTTTTTCAATATTTGTTCTCCAATATCGGTTTTTGAATATCGGTTCTAATATCGGTTTCAATATCGGTTTTTCAATATCGGTTTTTGAATATCGGTTCTAATATCGGATTCAATATCGGTTTTTCAATATCGGTTTTTCAATATCAGTTTTTCGATATCGGTTTTTCAATATCAGTTTTTCGATATCGGTTTTTGAATATCGGTTCTAATATCGGATTCAATATCGGTTTTTCAATATCGGTTTTTCAATATCAGTTTTTCGATATCAGTTTTTCAATATTTGTTTTTCAATATCGGTTCTAATATCGGTTTCAATATCGGTTTTGCAATATCAGTTTTTCGATATCGGTTTTTCAATATCAGTTTTTCGATATCAGTTTTTCAATATTTGTTTTTCAATATCGGTTTTTCAATATCGGTTCTAATATCGGTTTCAATATCGGTTTTTCAATATCAGTTTTTCGATATAGGTTTTTCAATATCGGTTTTTCAATATCGGTTTTTCAATATCAGTTTTTCAATATTTGTTCTCCAATATCGGTTTTTGAATATCGGTTCTAATATCGGTTTCAATATCGGTTTTTCAATATCGGTTTTTGAATATCGGTTCTAATATCGGATTCAATATCGGTTTTTCAATATCGGTTTTTCGATATCAGTTTTTCAATATTTGTTTTTCAATATCGGTTTTTCAATATCGGTTCTAATATCGGTTTCAATATCGGTTTTGCAATATCAGTTTTTCGATATCGGTTTTTCAATATCAGTTTTTCGATATCAGTTTTTCAATATTTGTTTTTCAATATCGGTTTTTCAATATCGGTTCTAATATCGGTTTCAATATCGGTTTTTCAATATCAGTTTTTCGATATAGGTTTTTCAATATCGGTTTTTCAATATCGGTTTTTCAATATCGGTTTTTCAATATCAGTTTTTCAATATTTGTTCTCCAATATCGGTTTTTGAATATCGGTTCTAATATCGGTTTCAATATCGGTTTTTCAATATCGGTTTTTGAATATCGGTTCTAATATCGGTTTCAATATCGGTTTTTCAATATCGGTTTTTGAATATCGGTTCTAATATCGGATTCAATATCGGTTTTTCAATATCGGTTTTTCAATATCAGTTTTTCGATATCAGTTTTTCAATATTTGCTTTACAATATCGGTTTTTCAATATCGGTTTAGAACAATATCGGTTTTGCAATATCAGTTTCTCAATATCAGTTTTTCGATATCAGTTTTTCAATATTTGTTTTTCAATATCGGTTTTTCAATATCGGTTTTTCAATATCAGTTTTTCAATATTTGTTCTCCAATATCGGTTTTTGAATATCGGTTCTAATATCGGTTTCAATATCGGTTTTTCAATATCGGTTTTTGAATATCGGTTCTAATATCGGATTCAATATCGGTTTTTCAATATCGGTTTTTCAATATCAGTTTTTCGATATCAGTTTTTCAATATTTGCTTTACAATATCGGTTTTTCAAGATCGGTTTAGAACAATATCGGTTTTGCAATATCAGTTTCTCAATATCAGTTTTTCGATATCAGTTTTTCAATATTTGTTTTTCAATATCAGTTTTTCAATATCGGTTTTTCAATATTTGTTTTTCAATATCGGTTTTTCAATATCAGTTTTTCAATATTTGTTCTCCAATATCGGTTTTTGAATATCGGTTCTAATATCGGTTTCAATATCGGTTTATCAATATCAGTTTTTCGATATAGGTTTTTCAATATCGGTTTTTCTATATCGGTTCTAATATCGGTTTCAATATCGGTTTTTCAATATCGGTTTTTCAATATCAGTTTTTCGATATCAGTTTTTCAATATTTGTTTTTCAATATTTGTTTTTGAATATCGGTTTTTCAATATCAGTTTTTCAATATTTGTTTTTCAATATCTGTTTTTCAATATCGGTTCTAATATCGGTTTCAATATCGGTTTATCAATATCGGTTTTTCAATATCGGTTCTAATATCGGTTTCAATATCGGTTTTTCAATATCGGTTTTTCAATATCAGTTTTTCGATATCAGTTTTTCGATATAAGTTTTTCAATATCGGTTTTTCAATATCGGTTTTTCAATATCGGTTTTTCAATATTTGTTTTTCAATATCGGTTTTTCAATATTTGTTTTTGAATATCGGTTTTTCAATATCAGTTTTTCAATATTTGTTTTTCAATATCTGTTTTTCAATATCGGTTCTAATATCGGTTTCAATATCGGTTTATCAATATCGGTTTTTCAATATCGGTTTTTCAATATCAGTTTTTCGATATCAGTTTTTCAATATTTGCTTTACAATATCGGTTTTTCAATATCGGTTTAGAACAATATCGGTTTTGCAATATCAGTTTCTCAATATCAGTTTTTCGATATCAGTTTTTCAATATTTGTTTTTCAATATCGGTTTTTCAATATCGGTTTTTCAATATCAGTTTTTCAATATTTGTTCTCCAATATCGGTTTTTGAATATCGGTTCTAATATCGGATTCAATATCGGTTTTTCAATATCGGTTTTTCAATATCAGTTTTTCAATATTTGCTTTACAATATCGGTTTTTCAATATCGGTTTAGTACAATATCGGTTTTGCAATATCAGTTTTTCGATATAAGTTTTTCAATATCGGTTTTTCAATATCGGTTCTAACATCGGTTTCAATATCGGTTTTGCAATATCAGTTTTTCGATATAAGTTTTTCAATATCGGTTTTTCAATATCAGTTTCTCAATATCAGTTTTTCGATATCAGTTTTTCAATATTTGTTTTTCAATATCGGTTTTTCAATATCGGTTTTTCAATATCAGTTTTTCAATATTTGTTCTCCAATATCGGTTTTTGAATATCGGTTCTAATATCGGATTCAATATCGGTTTTTCAATATCGGTTTTTCAATATCAGTTTTTCAATATTTGCTTTACAATATCGGTTTTTCAATATCGGTTTAGTACAATATCGGTTTTGCAATATCAGTTTTTCGATATAAGTTTTTCAATATCGGTTTTTCAATATCGGTTCTAACATCGGTTTCAATATCGGTTTTGCAATATCAGTTTTTCGATATAAGTTTTTCAATATCGGTTTTTCAATATCGGTTTTTCAATATTTGTTTTTCAATATCGGTTTTTCAATATCAGTTTTTCAATATTTGTTCTCCAATATCGGTTTTTGAATATCGGTTCTAATATCGGTTACAATATCGGTTTATCAATATCAGTTTTTCGATATAGGTTTTTCAATATCGGTTTTTCAATATCGGTTCTAATATCGGTTTCAATATCGGTTTTTCAATATCGGTTTTTCAATATCAGTTTTTCGATATCAGTTTTTCAATATTTGTTTTTCAATATTTGTTTTTGAATATCGGTTTTTCAATATCAGTTTTTCAATATTTGTTTTTCAATATCTGTTTTTCAATATCGGTTCTAATATCGGTTTCAATATCGGTTTATCAATATCGGTTTTTCAATATCGGTTCTAATATCGGTTTCAATATCGGTTTTTCAATATCGGTTTTTCAATATCAGTTTTTCGATATCAGTTTTTCGATATAAGTTTTTCAATATCGGTTTTTCAATATCGGTTTTTCAATATCGGTTTTTCAATATTTGTTTTTCAATATCGGTTTTTCAATATTTGTTTTTGAATATCGGTTTTTCAATATCAGTTTTTCAATATTTGTTTTTCAATATCTGTTTTTCAATATCGGTTCTAATATCGGTTTCAATATCGGTTTATCAATATCGGTTTTTCAATATCGGTTTTTCAATATCAGTTTTTCGATATCAGTTTTTCAATATTTGCTTTACAATATCGGTTTTTCAATATCGGTTTAGAACAATATCGGTTTTCCAATATCAGTTTCTCAATATCAGTTTTTCGATATCAGTTTTTCAATATTTGTTTTTCAATATCGGTTTTTCAATATCGGTTTTTCAATATCAGTTTTTCAATATTTGTTCTCCAATATCGGTTTTTGAATATCGGTTCTAATATCGGATTCAATATCGGTTTTTCAATATCGGTTTTTCAATATCAGTTTTTCAATATTTGCTTTACAATATCGGTTTTTCAATATCGGTTTAGTACAATATCGGTTTTGCAATATCAGTTTTTCGATATAAGTTTTTCAATATCGGTTTTTCAATATCGGTTCTAACATCGGTTTCAATATCGGTTTTGCAATATCAGTTTTTCGATATAAGTTTTTCAATATCGGTTTTTCAATATCGGTTTTTCGATATCAGTTTTTCAATATTTGTTTTTCAATATCGGTTTTTCAATATCGGTTTTTCAATATCAGTTTTTCAATATTTGTTCTCCAATATCGGTTTTTGAATATCGGTTCTAATATCGGATTCAATATCGGTTTTTCAATATCGGTTTTTCAATATCAGTTTTTCAATATTTGCTTTACAATATCGGTTTTTCAATATCGGTTTAGTACAATATCGGTTTTGCAATATCAGTTTTTCGATATAAGTTTTTCAATATCGGTTTTTCAATATCGGTTCTAACATCGGTTTCAATATCGGTTTTGCAATATCAGTTTTTCGATATAAGTTTTTCAATATCGGTTTTTCAATATCGGTTTTTCAATATTTGTTTTTCAATATCGGTTTTTCAATATCAGTTTTTCAATATTTGTTCTCCAATATCGGTTTTTGAATATCGGTTCTAATATCGGTTACAATATCGGTTTATCAATATCAGTTTTTCGATATAGGTTTTTCAATATCGGTTTTTCAATATCGGTTCTAATATCGGTTTCAATATCGGTTTTTCAATATCGGTTTTTCAATATCAGTTTTTCGATATCAGTTTTTCAATATTTGTTTTTCAATATTTGTTTTTGAATATCGGTTTTTCAATATCAGTTTTTCAATATTTGTTTTTCAATATCTGTTTTTCAATATCGGTTCTAATATCGGTTTCAATATCGGTTTATCAATATCGGTTTTTCAATATCGGTTCTAATATCGGTTTCAATATCGGTTTTTCAATATCGGTTTTTCAATATCAGTTTTTGGATATCAGTTTTTCGATATAAGTTTTTCAATATCGGTTTTTCAATATCGGTTTTTCAATATTTGTTTTTCAATATCGGTTTTTCAATATTTGTTTTTGAATATCGGTTTTTCAATATCAGTTTTTCAATATTTGTTTTTCAATATCTGTTTTTCAATATCGGTTCTAATATCGGTTTCAATATCGGTTTAGAACAATATCGGTTTTGCAATATCAGTTTCTCAATATCAGTTTTTCGATATCAGTTTTTCAATATTTGTTTTTCAATATCGGTTTTTCAATATCGGTTTTTCAATATCAGTTTTTCAATATTTGTTCTCCAATATCGGTTTTTGAATATCGGTTCTAATATCGGATTCAATATCGGTTTTTCAATATCGGTTTTTCAATATCAGTTTTTCAATATTTGCTTTACAGTATCGGTTTTTCAATATCGGTTTAGTACAATATCGGTTTTGCAATATCAGTTTTTCGATATAAGTTTTTCAATATCGGTTTTTCAATATCGGTTCTAACATCGGTTTCAATATCGGTTTTGCAATATCAGTTTTTCGATATAAGTTTTTCAATATCGGTTTTTCAATATCGGTTTTTCAATATCAGTTTTTCGATATAGGTTTTTCAATATCGGTTTTTCAATATCGGTTTTTCAATATCGGTTTTTCAATATCAGTTTTTCAATATTTGTTCTCCAATATCGGTTTTTGAATATCGGTTCTAATATCGGTTTCAATATCGGTTTTTCAATATCGGTTTTTGAATATCGGTTCTAATATCGGATTCAATATCGGTTTTTCAATATCAGTTTTTCGATATCAGTTTTTCAATATTTGCTTTACAATATCGGTTTTTCAATATCGGTTTAGAACAATATCGGTTTTGCAATATCAGTTTCTCAATATCAGTTTTTCGATATCAGTTTTTCAATATTTGTTTTTCAATATCGGTTTTGCAATATCAGTTTCTCAATATCAGTTTTTCGATATCAGTTTTTCAATATTTGTTTTTCAATATCGGTTTTTCAATATCGGTTTTGCAATATCAGTTTCTCAATATCAGTTTTTCGATATCAGTTTTTCAATATTTGTTTTTCAATATCAGTTTTTCAATATCGGTTTTTCAATATTTGTTTTTCAATATCGGTTTTTCAATATCAGTTTTTCAATATTTGTTCTCCAATATCGGTTTTTGAATATCGGTTCTAATATCGGTTTCAATATCGGTTTTTCAATATCAGTTTTTCGATATAGGTTTTTCAATATCGGTTTTTCAATATCGGTTCTAATATCGGTTTCAATATCGGTTTTTCAATATCGGTTTTTCAATATCAGTTTTTCGATATCAGTTTTTCAATATTTGTTTTTCAATATTTGTTTTTGAATATCGGTTTTTCAATATCAGTTTTTCAATATTTGTTTTTCAATATCTGTTTTTCAATATCGGTTCTAATATCGGTTTCAATATCGGTTTATCAATATCGGTTTTTCAATATCGGTTCTAATATCGGTTTCAATATCGGTTTTTCAATATCGGTTTTTCAATATCAGTTTTTCGATATCAGTTTTTCAATATTTGTTTTTCAATATCGGTTTTTCAATATCGGTTCTAATATCGGTTTCAATATCGGTTTTTCAATATCGGTTTTGCAATATCAGTTTTTCGATATAAGTTTTTCAATATCGGTTTTTCAATATCGGTTTTTCAATATCGGTTTTTCAATATTTGTTTTTCAATATCGGTTTTTCAATATTTGTTTTTGAATATCGGTTTTTCAATATCAGTTTTTCAATATTTGTTTTTCAATATCTGTTTTTCAATATCGGTTCTAATATCGGTTTCAATATCGGTTTATCAATATCGGTTTTTCAATATCGGTTTTTCAATATCAGTTTTTCGATATCAGTTTTTCAATATTTGCTTTACAATATCGGTTTTTCAATATCGGTTTAGAACAATATCGGTTTTGCAATATCAGTTTCTCAATATCAGTTTTTCGATATCAGTTTTTCAATATTTGTTTTTCAATATCGGTTTTTCAATATCGGTTTTTCAATATCAGTTTTTCAATATTTGTTCTCCAATATCGGTTTTTGAATATCGGTTCTAATATCGGATTCAATATCGGTTTTTCAATATCGGTTTTTCAATATCAGTTTTTCAATATTTGCTTTACAATATCGGTTTTTCAATATCGGTTTAGTACAATATCGGTTTTGCAATATCAGTTTTTCGATATAAGTTTTTCAATATCGGTTTTTCAATATCGGTTCTAACATCGGTTTCAATATCGGTTTTGCAATATCAGTTTTTCGATATAAGTTTTTCAATATCGGTTTTTCAATATCGGTTTTTCAATATCAGTTTTTCGATATAGGTTTTTCAATATCGGTTTTTCAATATCGGTTTTTCAATATCGGTTTTTCAATATCAGTTTTTCAATATTTGTTCTCCAATATCGGTTTTTGAATATCGGTTCTAATATCGGTTTCAATATCGGTTTTTCAATATCGGTTTTTGAATATCGGTTCTAATATCGGATTCAATATCGGTTTTTCAATATCAGTTTTTCGATATCAGTTTTTCAATATTTGCTTTACAATATCGGTTTTTCATATCGGTTTAGAACAATATCGGTTTTGCAATATCAGTTTCTCAATATCAGTTTTTCGATATCAGTTTTTCAATATTTGTTTTTCAATATCGGTTTTTCAATATCGGTTTTTCAATATCAGTTTTTCAATATTTGTTCTCCAATATCGGTTTTTGAATATCGGTTCTAATATCGGTTTCAATATCGGTTTTTCAATATCGGTTTTTGAATATCGGTTCTAATATCGGATTCAATATCGGTTTTTCAATATCAGTTTTTCGATATCAGTTTTTCAATATTTGCTTTACAATATCGGTTTTTCAATATCGGTTTAGAACAATATCGGTTTTGCAATATCAGTTTCTCAATATCAGTTTTTCGATATCAGTTTTTCAATATTTGTTTTTCAATATCGGTTTTTCAATATCGGTTTTTCAATATCAGTTTTTCAATATTTGTTCTCCAATATCGGTTTTTGAATATCGGTTCTAATATCGGTTTCAATATCGGTTTTTCAATATCGGTTTTTCAATATCGGTTTTTGAATATCGGTTCTAATATCGGATTCAATATCGGTTTTTCAATATCGGTTTTTCAATATTTGTTTTTCAATATCGGTTTTTCAATATCAGTTTTTCAATATTTGTTCTCCAATATCGGTTTTTGAATATCGGTTCTAATATCGGTTTCAATATCGGTTTTTCAATATCAGTTTTTCGATATAGGTTTTTCAATATCGGTTTTTCAATATCGGTTCTAATATCGGTTTCAATATCGGTTTTTCAATATCGGTTTTTCAATATCAGTTTTTCGATATCGGTTTTTGAATATCGGTTCTAATATCGGATTCAATATCGGTTTTGCAATATCGGTTTTTCAATATCAGTTTTTCGATATCAGTTTTTCAATATTTGTTTTTCAATATCGGTTTTTCAATATCGGTTTTTCAATATTGGTTTTTCAATATCAGTTTTTCAATATTTGTTCTCCAATATCGGTTTTTGAATATCGGTTCTAATATCGGATTCAATATCGGTTTTTCAATATCTGTTTTTCAATATCAGTTTTTCGATATCAGTTTTTCAATATTTGTTTTTCAATATCGGTTTTTCAATATCGGTTTTTCAATATCGGTTTTTCGATATCAGTTTTTCAATATTTGTTTTTCAATATCGGTTTTTCAATATCGGTTCTAATATCGGTTTCAATATCGGTTTTGCAATATCAGTTTTTCGATATCGGTTTTTCAATATCAGTTTTTCGATATCAGTTTTTCAATATTTGTTTTTCAATATCGGTTTTTCAATATCGGTTCTAATATCGGTTTCAATATCGGTTTTTCAATATCAGTTTTTCGATATAGGTTTTTCAATATCGGTTTTTCAATATCGGTTTTTCAATATCGGTTTTTCAATATCAGTTTTTCAATATTTGTTCTCCAATATCGGTTTTTGAATATCGGTTCTAATATCGGTTTCAATATCGGTTTTTCAATATCGGTTTTTGAATATCGGTTCTAATATCGGATTCAATATCGGTTTTTCAATATCGGTTTTTCAATATCAGTTTTTCAATATTTGTTTTCCAATATCTGTTTTTCAATATCGGTTCTAATATCGGTTTCAATATCGGTTTATCAATATCGGTTTTTCAATATCAGTTTTTCGATATCAGTTTTTCAATATTTGTTTTTCAATATTTGTTTTTGAATATCGGTTTTTCAATATCAGTTTTTCAATATTTGTTTTCCAATATCTGTTTTTCAATATCGGTTCTAATATCGGTTTCAATATCGGTTTATCAATATCGGTTTTTCAATATCGGTTTTTCAATATCGGTTTTTCAATATCGGTTTTTCAAAATCAGTTTTTCAATATTTGTTCTCCAATATCGGTTTTTGAATATCGGTTCTAATATCGGATTCAATATCGGTTTTTCAATATCGGTTTTTCAATATCGGTTCTAATATCGGTTTCAATATCGGTTTTTCAATATCGGTTTTTCAATATCAGTTTTTCGATATCAGTATTTCAATATTTGCTTTACAATATCGGTTTTTCAATATCGGTTTAGAACAATATCCGTTTTGCAATATCAGTTTCTCAATATCAGTTTTTCGATATCAGTTTTTCAATATTTGTTTTTCAATATCGGTTTTTCAATATCGGTTCTAACATCGGTTTCAATATCGGTTTTGCAATATCAGTTTTTCGATATAAGTTTTTCAATATCGGTTTTTCAATATCGGTTTTTCAATATCGGTTTTTCAATATCGGTTTTTCAATATTTGTTTTTCAATATCGGTTTTTCAATATCAGTTTTTCAATATTTGTTCTCCAATGTCGGTTTTTCGATATCAGTTTTTCAATATTTGTTTTTCAATATCGGTTTTTCAATATCGGTTCTAATATCGGTTTCAATATCGGTTTTTCAATATCAGTTTTTCGATATAGGTTTTTCAATATCGGTTTTTCAATATCGGTTTTTCAATATCAGTTTTTCAATATTTGTTTTTCAATATTTGTTTTTGAATATCGGTTTTTCAATATCAGTTTTTCAATATTTGTTTTTCAATATCGGTTTTTCAATATTTGTTTTTCAATATCGGTTTTTCAAAATCAGTTTTTCAATATTTGTTCTCCAATATCGGTTTTTGAATATCGGTTCTAATATCGGTTTCAATATCGGTTTTTCAATATCGGTTTTTTCAATATTTGTTTTTCAATATCGGTTTTTCAATATTTGTTTTTCAATATCGGTTTTTCAATATCAGTTTTTCAATATTTGTTTTTCAATATCTGTTTTTCAATATCGATTCTAATATCGGTTTCAATATCGGTTTATCAATATCGGTTTTTCAATATCGGTTCTAATATCGGTTTCAATATCGGTTTTTCAATATCGGTTTTTCGATATCAGTTTTTCAATATTTGTTTTTCAATATCGGTTTTTCAATATCGGTTTTTCAATATCGGTTTTTCAATATTTGTTTTTCAATATCGGTTTTTCAAAATCAGTTTTTCAATATCGGTTTTTGAATATCGGTTCTAATATCGGTTTCAATATCGGTTTTTCAATATCGGTTTTTCAATATTTGTTTTTCAATATCGGTTTTTCAATATTTGTTTTTCAATATTTGTTCTCCAATATCGGTTTTTCGATATCAGTTTTTCAATATTTGTTTTTCAATATCGGTTCTAACATCGGTTTCAATATCAGTTTTTCAATATTTGTTTTTCAATATCTGTTTTTCAATATCGGTTCTAATATCGGTTTCAATATCGGTTTATCAATATCGGTTTTTCAATATCGGTTCTAATATCGGTTTCAATATCGGTTTTTCAATATCGGTTTTTCGATATCAGTTTTTTCAATATTTGTTTTTCAATATCGGTTTTTCAATATCGGTTTTTCAATATCGGTTTTTCAATATTTGTTTTTCAATATCGGTTTTTCAAAATCAGTTTTTCAATATCGGTTTTTGAATATCGGTTCTAATATCGGTTTCAATATCGGTTTTTCAATATCGGTTTTTCAATATTTGTTTTTCAATATCGGTTTTTCAATATTTGTTTTTCAATATTTGTTCTCCAATATCGGTTTTTCGATATCAGTTTTTCAATATTTGTTTTTCAATATCGGTTCTAACATCGGTTTCAATATCAGTTTTTCAATATTTGTTTTTCAATATCGGTTTTTCAATATCGGTTTTTCAATATCGGTTTTTCAATATTTGTTTTTCAATATCGGTTTTTCAATATCAGTTTTTCAATATTTGTTCTCCAATATCGGTTTTTCGATATCAGTTTTTCAATATTTGTTTTTCAATATCGGTTCTAACATCGGTTTCAATATCAGTTTTTCAATATTTGTTTTTCAATATCTGTTTTTCAATATCGGTTCTAATATCGGTTTCAATATCGGTTTATCAATATCGGTTTTTCAATATCGGTTCTAATATCGGTTTCAATATCGGTTTTTCAATATCGGTTTTTCAATATCAGTTTTTCGATATCAGTTTTTCGATATCAGTTTTTCAATATCGGTTCTAATATCGGTTTCAATATCGGTTTTTCGATATAATTTTTTCAATATCGGTTTTTCAATATCGGTTTTGCAATATCATTTTTTCGATATAAGTTTTTCAATATCGGTTTTTCAATATCGGTTTTTCAATATCGGTTTTTCAATATCGGTTCTAACATCGGTTTCAATATCGGTTTTGCAATATCAGTTTTTCGATATAAGTTTTTCAATATCGGTTTTTCAATATCGGTTTTTCAATATCGGTTTTTCAATATCGGTTTTGCAATATCATTTTTTCGATATAAGTTTTTCAATATCGGTTTTTCAATATCGGTTTTTCAATATCGGTATTTCAATATCGGTTCTAATATCGGTTTCAATATCGGTTTTTCAATATCGGTTTTTCAATATCAGTTTTTCGATATCGGTTTTTGAATATCGGTTCTAATATCGGTTTCAATATCGGTTTTGCAATATCGGTTTTTCAATATCAGTTTTTCGATATCAGTTTTTCAATATTTGTTTTTCAATATCGGTTTTTCAATATCGGTTCTAATATCGGTTTCAATATCGGTTTTTCAATATCAGTTTTTCGATATCAGTTTTTCAATATTTGTTTTTCAATATCGGTTTTTCAATATCGGTTCTAATATCGGTTTCAATATCGGTTTTTCAATATCAGTTTTTCGATATCGGTTTTTCAATATCAGTTTTTCGATATCGGTTTTTGAATATCGGTTCTAATATCGGATTCAATATCGGTTTTTCAATATCGGTTTTTCAATATCAGTTTTTCGATATCAGTTTTTCAATATTTGTTTTTCAATATCGGTTTTTTCAATATCGGTTTTTCAATATCGGTTTTTCAATATCAGTTTTTCAATATTTGTTCTCCAATATCGGTTTTTGAATATCGGTTCTAATATCGGTTTCAATATCGGTTTTTCAATATCGGTTTTTGAATATCGGTTCTAATATCGGTTTCAATATCGGTTTTTCAATATCAGTTTTTCGATATCGTTTTTCAATATCAGTTTTTCGATATCGGTTTTTGAATATCGGTTCTAATATCGGATTCAATATCGGTTTTTCAATATCTGTTTTTCAATATCAGTTTTTCGATATCAGTTTTTCAATATTTGTTTTTCAATATCGGTTTTTCAATATCGGTTTTTCAATATCGGTTTTTCGATATCAGTTTTTCAATATTTGTTTTTCAATATCGGTTTTTCAATATCGGTTCTAATATCGGTTTCAATATCGGTTTTGCAATATCAGTTTTTCGATATCGGTTTTTCAATATCAGTTTTTCGATATCAGTTTTTCAATATTTGTTTTTCAATATCGGTTTTTCAATATCGGTTCTAATATCGGTTTCAATATCGGTTTTTCAATATCAGTTTTTCGATATAGGTTTTTCAATATCGGTTTTTCAATATCGGTTTTTCAATATCGGTTTTTCAATATCAGTTTTTCAATATCGGTTTAGAACAATATCGGTTTTGCAATATCAGTTTCTCAATATCAGTTTTTCGATATCAGTTTTTCAATATTTGTTTTTCAATATCGGTTTTTCAATATCGGTTTTTCAATATCAGTTTTTCAATATTTGTTCTCCAATATCGGTTTTTGAATATCGGTTCTAATATCGGATTCAATATCTGTTTTTCAATATCAGTTTTTCGATATCAGTTTTTCAATATTTGTTTTTCAATATCGGTTTTTCAATATCGGTTTTTCGATATCAGTTTTTCAATATTTGTTTTTCAATATCGGTTTTTCAATATCGGTTCTAATATCGGTTTCAATATCGGTTTTGCAATATCAGTTTTTCGATATCGGTTTTTCAATATCAGTTTTTCGATATCAGTTTTTCAATATTTGTTTTTCAATATCGGTTTTTCAATATCGGTTCTAATATCGGTTTCAATATCGGTTTTTCAATATCAGTTTTTCGATATAGGTTTTTCAATATCGGTTTTTCAATATCGGTTTTTCAATATCGGTTTTTCAATATCAGTTTTTCAATATTTGTTCTCCAATATCGGTTTTTGAATATCGGTTCTAATATCGGTTTCGATATCGGTTTTTCAATATCGGTTTTTGAATATCGGTTCTAATATCGGATTCAATATCGGTTTTTCAATATCGGTTTTTCAATATCAGTTTTTCAATATTTGTTTTCCAATATCTGTTTTTCAATATCGGTTCTAATATCGGTTTCAATATCGGTTTATCAATATCGGTTTTTCAATATCGGTTCTAATATCGGTTTCAATATCGGTTTTTCAATATCGGTTTTTCGATATCAGTTTTTCAATATTTGTTTTTCAATATCGGTTTTTCAATATCGGTTTTTCAATATCGGTTTTTCAATATTTGTTTTTCAATATCGGTTTTTCAAAATCAGTTTTTCAATATCGGTTTTTGAATATCGGTTCTAATATCGGTTTCAATATCGGTTTTTCAATATCGGTTTTTCAATATTTGTTTTTCAATATCGGTTTTTCAATATTTGTTTTTCAATATCGGTTTTTCAATATCAGTTTTTCAATATTTGTTCTCCAATATCGGTTTTTCGATATCAGTTTTTCAATATTTGTTTTTCAATATCGGTTCTAACATCGGTTTCAATATCAGTTTTTCAATATTTGTTTTTCAATATCTGTTTTTCAATATCGGTTCTAATATCGGTTTCAATATCGGTTTATCAATATCGGTTTTTCAATATCGGTTCTAATATCGGTTTCAATATCGGTTTTTCAATATCGGTTTTTCAATATCAGTTTTTCGATATCAGTTTTTCGATATCAGTTTTTCAATATCGGTTCTAATATCGGTTTCAATATCGGTTTTTCGATATAATTTTTTCAATATCGGTTTTTCAATATCGGTTTTGCAATATCATTTTTTCGATATAAGTTTTTCAATATCGGTTTTTCAATATCGGTTTTTCAATATCGGTTTTTCAATATCGGTTCTAACATCGGTTTCAATATCGGTTTTGCAATATCAGTTTTTCGATATAAGTTTTTCAATATCGGTTTTTCAATATCGGTTTTTCAATATCGGTTTTTCAATATCGGTTTTGCAATATCATTTTTTCGATATAAGTTTTTCAATATCGGTTTTTCAATATCGGTTTTTCAATATCGGTATTTCAATATCGGTTCTAATATCGGTTTCAATATCGGTTTTTCAATATCGGTTTTTCAATATCAGTTTTTCGATATCGGTTTTTGAATATCGGTTCTAATATCGGTTTCAATATCGGTTTTGCAATATCGGTTTTTCAATATCAGTTTTTCGATATCAGTTTTTCAATATTTGTTTTTCAATATCGGTTTTTCAATATCGGTTCTAATATCGGTTTCAATATCGGTTTTTCAATATCAGTTTTTCGATATCAGTTTTTCAATATTTGTTTTTCAATATCGGTTTTTCAATATCGGTTCTAATATCGGTTTCAATATCGGTTTTTCAATATCAGTTTTTCGATATCGGTTTTTCAATATCAGTTTTTCGATATCGGTTTTTGAATATCGGTTCTAATATCGGATTCAATATCGGTTTTTCAATATCGGTTTTTCAATATCAGTTTTTCGATATCAGTTTTTCAATATTTGTTTTTCAATATCGGTTTTTCAATATCGGTTTTTCAATATCGGTTTTTCAATATCAGTTTTTCAATATTTGTTCTCCAATATCGGTTTTTGAATATCGGTTCTAATATCGGTTTCAATATCGGTTTTTCAATATCGGTTTTTGAATATCGGTTCTAATATCGGTTTCAATATCGGTTTTTCAAT
>NW_027485519.1:0-35734 GCF_050908995.1 Andrena cerasifolii
GCGTGTCTTCGTTAAACAGTCACTGTATCGAAATATCTGCGCCACTTCTCGCTCTTTGATTTGCTCTCCGGAGACGTTACTTTGTTCCATCTCTTTCGACGGCATGTTCTCCTATTACCAAGCCCAATTTTGTGCATTCTGAAAATTTTCGCCAGATTTTGGCCAATATATCAGGAGAAAATGAAGTGGAAAGAGGTATACTAAATTTCTGCTTTAAAGGCATCGTCTTAAAGTTGCAAATAAGAGGCGCAGGCCTTTCAAGAGGCGTTCGAAAATTCTGCGTCTCTTCGTTAAACAGTGATTGTCTCGAAACACGTGCGCCACTTCTCGCTTTTTGATTTGCTCTCCAGAGACGTTACTTTGTTCCATCTCTTTCAACGGCATGTTGTCCTGTTACAAAGCTCAATTTTGTGTATTCTCGAAATTTTCGCCAGATTTTGGCCAATATATCAGGAGAAAATGAAGTGGAAAGAGGTATACTAAATTTCTGCTTTAAAGGCATCGTCTTAAAGTTGCAAATAAGAGGCGCAGGCCTTTCAAGAGGCGTTCGAAAATTCTGCGTCTCTTCGTTAAACAGTGACTGTCTCGAAACACGTGCGCCACTTCTCGCTTTTTGATTTGCTCTCAGGAGACGTTACTTTGTTCCATCTCTTTCGACGGCATGTTCTCCTATTACAAAGCCCAATTTTGTGCATTCTGAAAATTTTCGCCAGATTTTGGCCAATATATCAGGAGAACATGAAGTGGAAAGAGGTATACTAAATTTCAGCTTCAAAGGCATGGCCTTAAAGTTGCAAATAAGAGGCGCAGGTCTTGCAAGAGGCGTTCGAAAATTCTGCGTCTCGTTGTTAAACAGTCACTGTCTCGAAACACCTGCGCCACTTCTCGCTCTTTGATTTGCTCTCCAGAGACGTTACTTTGTTCCATCTCTTTCAACGGCATGTTGTCCTGTTACAAAGCTCAATTTTGTGTATTCTCGAAATTTTCGCCAGATTTTGGCCAATATATCAGGGGAAAATGAAGTGGAAATAGGTATACTAAATTTCAGCTTCAATGGGATCGCCTTAAAGTTGCAAATAAGAGGCGTTCGAAAATTCTGCGTGTCTTCGTTAAAGAGTCACTGTCTCGAAATATCTGCGCCACTTCTCGCTCTTTGATTTGCTCTCCGGAGACGTTACTTTGTTCCATCTCTTTCAACGGCATGTTGTCCTGTTACAAAGCACAATTTTGTGTATTCTCGAAATTTTCGCCAGATTTGGCCAATATATCAGGAGAAAATGAAGTGGAAAGAGGTATACTAAATTTCTGCTTTAAAGGCATCGCCTTAAAGTTGCAAATAAGAGGCGCAGGCCTTTCAAGAGGCGTTCGAAAATTCTGCGTGTCTTCGTTAAACAGTCACTGTCTCGAAACATCTGCGCCACTTCTCGCTCTTTGATTTGCTCTCCGGAGACGTTACTTTGTTCCATCTCTTTCGACGGCATGTTCTCCTATTACAAAGCCCAATTTTGTGCATTCTGAAATTTTCGCCAGATTTTGTCCAATATATCAGGAGAAAATGAAGTGGAAAGAGGTATACTAAATTTCAGCTTCAAAGGCATCGCCTTAAAGTTGCAAATAAGAGGCGCAGGCCTTTCAAGAGGCGTTCGAAAATTCTGCATGTCTTCGTTAAATAGTCACTGTCTCGAAATATCTGCGCTACTTCTCGCTCTTTGATTTGCTCTCCGGAGACGTTACTTTGTTCCATCTCTTTCAACGGCATGTTGTCCTGTTACAAAGCACAATTTTGTGTATTCTCGAAATTTTCGCCAGGTTTTGGCCAATATATCAGGAGAACATGAAGTGGAAAGAGGTATACTAAATTTCAGCTTCAAAGGCATCGCCTTAAAGTTGCAAATAAGAGGCGCAGGCCTTTCAAGAGGCGATCGAAAATTCTGCGTCTCGTTGTTAAACAATCACTGTCTCGAACATCTGCGCCACTTCTCGCTCTTTGATTTGCTCTCCGGAGACGTTACTTTGTTCCATCTCTTTCGACGGCATGTTCTCCTATTACCAAGCCCATTTTGTGCATTCTGAAAATTTTCGCCAGATTTTGGCCAATATATCAGGAGAACATGAAGTGGAAAGAGGTATACTAAATTTCAGCTTCAAAGGCATCGCCTTAAAGTTGCAAATAAGAGGCGCAGGCCTTGCAAGAGGCGTTCGAAAATTCTGCGTCTCGTTGTTAAACAATCACTGTCTCGAAACACCTGCGCCACTTCTCGCTCTTTGATTTGCTCTCCAGAGACGTTACTTTGTTCCATCTCTTTCAACGGCATGTTGTCCTGTTACAAAGCTCAATTTTGTATATTCTCGAAATTTTCGCCAGATTTTGGCCAATATATCAGGAGAACATGAAGTGGAAAGAGGTATACTAAATTTCAGCTTCAAAGGCATCGCCTTAAAGTTGCAAATAAGAGGCGCAGGCCTTGCAAGAGGCGTTCGAAAATTCTGCGTCTCTTCGTTAAACAATCACTGTCTCGAAACATCTGCGCCTCTTCTCGCTCTTTGATTTGCTCTCCGGAGACGTTACTTTGTGCCATCTCTTTCGACGGCATGTTCTCCTGTTACAAAGCCCAATTTTGTGCATTCTGAAAATTTTCGCCAGATTTTGGCCAATATATCAGGAGAACATGAAGTGGAAAGGGGTATACTAAATTTCAGCTTCAAAGGGATCGCCTTAAAGTTGCAAATAAGAGGCGCAGGTCTTTCAAGAGGCGTTCGAAAATTCTGCGTGTCTTCGTTAAACAGTCACTGTCTCGAAATATCTGCGCCACTTCTCGCTCTTTGATTTGCTCTCCGGAGACGTTACTTTGTTCCATCTCTTTCGACGGCATGTTCTCCTATTACCAAGCCCAATTTTGTGCATTCTGAAAATTTTCGCCAGATTTTGGCCAATATATCGGGAGAACATGAAGTGGAAAGAGGTATACTAAATTTCAGCTTCAAAGGCATCGCCTTAAAGTTGCAAATAAGAGGCGCAGGCCTTGCAAGAGGCGTTCGAAAATTCTGCGTCTCGTTGTTAAACAATCACTGTCTCGAAACACCTGCGCCACTTCTCGCTCTTTGATTTGCTCTCCAGAGACGTTACTTTGTTCCATCTCTTTCAACGGCATGTTGTCCTGTTACAAAGCTCAATTTTGTGTATTCTCGAAATTTTCGCCAGATTTTGGCCAATATATCAGGAGAAAATGAAGTGGAAATAGGTATACTAAATTTCAGCTTCAAAGGGATCGCCTTAAAGTTGCAAATAAGAGGCGCAGGCCTTTCAAGAGGCGTTCGAAAATTCTGCGTGTCTTCGTTAAAGAGTCACTGTCTCGAAATATCTGCGCCACTTCTCGCTCTTTGATTTGCTCTCCGGAGACGTTCCTTTGTTCCATCTCTTTCAACGGCATGTTGTCCTGTTACAAAGCTCAATTTTGTGTATTCTCGAAATTTTCGCCAGATTTTGGCCAATATATCAGGAGAAAATGAAGTGGAAAGAGGTATACTAAATTTCTGCTTTAAAGGCATCGCCTTAAAGTTGCAAATAAGAGGCGCAGGCCTTTCAAGAGGCGTTCGAAAATTCTGCGTCTCGTTGTTAAACAATCACTGTCTCGAAACACCTGCGCCACTTCTCGCTCTTTGATTTGCTCTCCAGAGACGTTACTTTGTTCCATCTCTTTCAACGGCATGTTCTCCTATTACAAAGCCCAATTTTGTGCATTCTGAAAATTTTCGCCAGATTTTGGCCAATATATCAGGAGAAAATGAAGTGGAAAGAGGTATACTAAATTTCAGCTTCAAAGGCATCGCCTTAAAGTTGCAAATAAGAGGCGCAGGCCTTTCCAGAGGCGTTCGAAAATTCTGCGTCTCTTCGTTAAACAGTCACTGTCTCGAAACACCTGCGCCACTTCTCGCTTTTTGATTTACTCTCCAGAGACGTTACTTTGTTCCATCTCTTTCAACGGCATGTTGTCCTGTTACAAAGCTCAATTTTGTGTATTCTCGAAATTTTCGCCAGATTTTGGCCAATATATCAGGAGAATATGAAGTGGAAAGAGGTATACTAAATTTCAGCTTCAAAGGGATCGCCTTAAAGTTGCAAATAAGAGGCGCAGGTCTTTCAAGGCATCGTTCGAAAATTCTGCGTGTCTTCGTTAAACAGTCACTGTCTCGAAATATCTGCGCCACTTCTCGCTCTTTGATTTGCTCTCAGGAGACGTTACTTTGTTCCATCTCTTTCGACGGCATGTTCTCCTATTACAAAGCCCAATTTTATGCATTCTGAAAATTTTCGCCAGATTTTGGCCAATATATCAGGAGAACATGAAGTGGAAAGAGGTATACTAAATTTCAGCTTCAAAGGCATGGCCTTAAAGTTGCAAATAAGAGGCGCAGGTCTTGCAAGAGGCGTTCGAAAATTCTGCGTCTCGTTGTTAAACAATCACTGTCTCGAAACACCTGCGCCACTTCTCGCTCTTTGATTTGCTCTCCAGAGACGTTACTTTGTTCCATCTGTTTCAACGGCATGTTGTCCTGTTACAAAGCTCAATTTTGTGTATTCTCGAAATTTTCGCCAGATTTTGGCCAATATATCAGGAGAAAATGCAGTGGAAAGAGGTATACTAAATTTCAGCTTCAAAGGGATCGCCTTAAAGTTGCAAATAAGAGGCGCAGGTCTTTCAAGAGGCGTTCGAAAATTCTGCGTGTCTTCGTTAAACAGTCACTGTATCGAAATATCTGCGCCACTTCTCGCTCTTTGATTTGCTCTCCGGAGACGTTACTTTGTTCCATCTCTTTCGACGGCATGTTCTCCTATTACCAAGCCCAATTTTGTGCATTCTGAAAATTTTCGCCAGATTTTGGCCAATATATCAGGAGAAAATGAAGTGGAAAGAGGTATACTAAATTTCTGCTTTAAAGGCATCGTCTTAAAGTTGCAAATAAGAGGCGCAGGCCTTTCAAGAGGCGTTCGAAAATTCTGCGTCTCGTTGTTAAACAATCACTGTCTCGAAACACCTGCGCCACTTCTCGCTCTTTGATTTGCTCTCCAGAGACGTTACTTTGTTCCATCTCTTTCAACGGCATGTTGTCCTGTTACAAAGCTCAATTTTGTGTATTCTCGAAATTTTCGCCAGATTTTGGCCAATATATCAGGGGAAAATGAAGTGGAAATAGGTATACTAAATTTCAGCTTCAAAGGGATCGCCTTAAAGTTGCAAATAAGAGGCGTTCGAAAATTCTGCGTGTCTTCGTTAAAGAGTCACTGTCTCGAAATATCTGCGCCACTTCTCGCTCTTTGATTTGCTCTCCGGAGACGTTACTTTGTTCCATCTCTTTCAACGGCATGTTGTCCTGTTACAAAGCACAATTTTGTGTATTCTCGAAATTTTCGCCAGATTTTGGCCAATATATCAGGAGAAAATGAAGTGGAAAGAGGTATACTAAATTTCTGCTTTAAAGGCATCGCCTTAAAGTTGCAAATAAGAGGCGCAGGCCTTTCAAGAGGCGTTCGAAAATTCTGCGTGTCTTCGTTAAACAGTCACTGTCTCGAAACATCTGCGCCACTTCTCGCTCTTTGATTTGCTCTCCGGAGACGTTACTTTGTTCCATCTCTTTCGACGGCATGTTCTCCTATTACAAAGCCCAATTTTGTGCATTCTGAAAATTTTCGCCAGATTTTGTCCAATATATCAGGAGAAAATGAAGTGGAAAGAGGTATACTAAATTTCAGCTTCAAAGGCATCGCCTTAAAGTTGCAAATAAGAGGCGCAGGCCTTTCAAGAGGCGTTCGAAAATTCTGCATGTCTTCGTTAAACAGTCACTGTCTCGAAATATCTGCGCTACTTCTCGCTCTTTGATTTGCTCTCCGGAGACGTTACTTTGTTCCATCTCTTTCAACGGCATGTTGTCCTGTTACAAAGCACAATTTTGTGTATTCTCGAAATTTTCGCCAGGTTTTGGCCAATATATCAGGAGAAAATGAAGTGGAAAGAGGTATACTAAATTTCAGCTTCAAAGGCATCGCCTTAAAGTTGCAAATAAGAGGCGCAGGCCTTTCAAGAGGCGTTCGAAAATTCTGCGTCTCTTCGTTAAACAGTCACTGTCTCGAAACATCTGCGCCACTTCTCGCTCTTTGATTTGCTCTCCGGTGACGTTACTATGTGCCATCTCTTTCGACGGCATGTTCTCCTGTTACAAAGCCCAATTTTGTGTATTCTCCAAATTTTCGCCAGATTTTTGTCAATATATCAGGAGAAAATGAAGTGGAAAGAGGTATACTAAATTTCAGCTTCAAAGGCATCGCCTTAAAGTTGCAAATAAGAGGCGCAGGCCTTTCAAGAGGCGTTCGAAAATTCTGCGTCTCGTTGTTAAACAATCACTGTCTCGAAACACCTGCGCCACTTCTCGCTCTTTGATTTGCTCTCCAGAGACGTTACTTTGTTCCATCTGTTTCAACGGCATGTTGTCCTGTTACAAAGCTCAATTTTGTGTATTCTCGAAATTTTCGCCAGATTTTGGCCAATATATCAGGAGAAAATGAAGTGGAAAGAGGTATACTAAATTTCAGCTTCAAAGGGATCGCCTTAAAGTTGCAAATAAGAGGCGCAGGTCTTTCAAGAGGCGTTCGAAAATTCTGCGTGTCTTCGTTAAACAGTCACTGTATCGAAATATCTGCGCCACTTCTCGCTCTTTGATTTGCTCTCCGGAGACGTTACTTTGTTCCATCTCTTTCGACGGCATGTTCTCCTATTACCAAGCCCAATTTTGTGCATTCTGAAAATTTTCGCCAGATTTTGGCCAATATATCAGGAGAAAATGAAGTGGAAAGAGGTATACTAAATTTCTGCTTTAAAGGCATCGTCTTAAAGTTGCAAATAAGAGGCGCAGGCCTTTCAAGAGGCGTTCGAAAATTCTGCGTCTCTTCGTTAAACAGTGATTGTCTCGAAACACGTGCGCCACTTCTCGCTTTTTGATTTGCTCTCCAGAGACGTTACTTTGTTCCATCTCTTTCAACGGCATGTTGTCCTGTTACAAAGCTCAATTTTGTGTATTCTCGAAATTTTCGCCAGATTTTGGCCAATATATCAGGAGAAAATGAAGTGGAAAGAGGTATACTAAATTTCTGCTTTAAAGGCATCGTCTTAAAGTTGCAAATAAGAGGCGCAGGCCTTTCAAGAGGCGTTCGAAAATTCTGCGTCTCTTCGTTAAACAGTGACTGTCTCGAAACACGTGCGCCACTTCTCGCTTTTTGATTTGCTCTCAGGAGACGTTACTTTGTTCCATCTCTTTCGACGGCATGTTCTCCTATTACAAAGCCCAATTTTGTGCATTCTGAAAATTTTCGCCAGATTTTGGCCAATATATCAGGAGAACATGAAGTGGAAAGAGGTATACTAAATTTCAGCTTCAAAGGCATGGCCTTAAAGTTGCAAATAAGAGGCGCAGGTCTTGCAAGAGGCGTTCGAAAATTCTGCGTCTCGTTGTTAAACAGTCACTGTCTCGAAACACCTGCGCCACTTCTCGCTCTTTGATTTGCTCTCCAGAGACGTTACTTTGTTCCATCTCTTTCAACGGCATGTTGTCCTGTTACAAAGCTCAATTTTGTGTATTCTCGAAATTTTCGCCAGATTTTGGCCAATATATCAGGGGAAAATGAAGTGGAAATAGGTATACTAAATTTCAGCTTCAATGGGATCGCCTTAAAGTTGCAAATAAGAGGCGTTCGAAAATTCTGCGTGTCTTCGTTAAAGAGTCACTGTCTCGAAATATCTGCGCCACTTCTCGCTCTTTGATTTGCTCTCCGGAGACGTTACTTTGTTCCATCTCTTTCAACGGCATGTTGTCCTGTTACAAAGCACAATTTTGTGTATTCTCGAAATTTTCGCCAGATTTTGGCCAATATATCAGGAGAAAATGAAGTGGAAAGAGGTATACTAAATTTCTGCTTTAAAGGCATCGCCTTAAAGTTGCAAATAAGAGGCGCAGGCCTTTCAAGAGGCGTTCGAAAATTCTGCGTGTCTTCGTTAAACAGTCACTGTCTCGAAACATCTGCGCCACTTCTCGCTCTTTGATTTGCTCTCCGGAGACGTTACTTTGTTCCATCTCTTTCGACGGCATGTTCTCCTATTACAAAGCCCAATTTTGTGCATTCTGAAAATTTTCGCCAGATTTTGTCCAATATATCAGGAGAAAATGAAGTGGAAAGAGGTATACTAAATTTCAGCTTCAAAGGCATCGCCTTAAAGTTGCAAATAAGAGGCGCAGGCCTTTCAAGAGGCGTTCGAAAATTCTGCATGTCTTCGTTAAATAGTCACTGTCTCGAAATATCTGCGCTACTTCTCGCTCTTTGATTTGCTCTCCGGAGACGTTACTTTGTTCCATCTCTTTCAACGGCATGTTGTCCTGTTACAAAGCACAATTTTGTGTATTCTCGAAATTTTCGCCAGGTTTTGGCCAATATATCAGGAGAACATGAAGTGGAAAGAGGTATACTAAATTTCAGCTTCAAAGGCATCGCCTTAAAGTTGCAAATAAGAGGCGCAGGCCTTTCAAGAGGCGATCGAAAATTCTGCGTCTCGTTGTTAAACAATCACTGTCTCGAAACATCTGCGCCACTTCTCGCTCTTTGATTTGCTCTCCGGAGACGTTACTTTGTTCCATCTCTTTCGACGGCATGTTCTCCTATTACCAAGCCCAATTTTGTGCATTCTGAAAATTTTCGCCAGATTTTGGCCAATATATCAGGAGAACATGAAGTGGAAAGAGGTATACTAAATTTCAGCTTCAAAGGCATCGCCTTAAAGTTGCAAATAAGAGGCGCAGGCCTTGCAAGAGGCGTTCGAAAATTCTGCGTCTCGTTGTTAAACAATCACTGTCTCGAAACACCTGCGCCACTTCTCGCTCTTTGATTTGCTCTCCAGAGACGTTACTTTGTTCCATCTCTTTCAACGGCATGTTGTCCTGTTACAAAGCTCAATTTTGTATATTCTCGAAATTTTCGCCAGATTTTGGCCAATATATCAGGAGAACATGAAGTGGAAAGAGGTATACTAAATTTCAGCTTCAAAGGCATCGCCTTAAAGTTGCAAATAAGAGGCGCAGGCCTTGCAAGAGGCGTTCGAAAATTCTGCGTCTCTTCGTTAAACAATCACTGTCTCGAAACATCTGCGCCTCTTCTCGCTCTTTGATTTGCTCTCCGGAGACGTTACTTTGTGCCATCTCTTTCGACGGCATGTTCTCCTGTTACAAAGCCCAATTTTGTGCATTCTGAAAATTTTCGCCAGATTTTGGCCAATATATCAGGAGAACATGAAGTGGAAAGGGGTATACTAAATTTCAGCTTCAAAGGGATCGCCTTAAAGTTGCAAATAAGAGGCGCAGGTCTTTCAAGAGGCGTTCGAAAATTCTGCGTGTCTTCGTTAAACAGTCACTGTCTCGAAATATCTGCGCCACTTCTCGCTCTTTGATTTGCTCTCCGGAGACGTTACTTTGTTCCATCTCTTTCGACGGCATGTTCTCCTATTACCAAGCCCAATTTTGTGCATTCTGAAAATTTTCGCCAGATTTTGGCCAATATATCGGGAGAACATGAAGTGGAAAGAGGTATACTAAATTTCAGCTTCAAAGGCATCGCCTTAAAGTTGCAAATAAGAGGCGCAGGCCTTGCAAGAGGCGTTCGAAA
Organism: Andrena cerasifolii; assembly: GCF_050908995.1. Taxonomy (NCBI): domain Eukaryota; kingdom Metazoa; phylum Arthropoda; class Insecta; order Hymenoptera; family Andrenidae; genus Andrena; species Andrena cerasifolii. The sequence goes on from NW_027485519.1 coordinate 9,704, forward strand.
ATTCTGCGTCTCGTTGTTAAACAATCACTGTCTCGAAACACCTGCGCCACTTCTCGCTCTTTGATTTGCTCTCCAGAGACGTTACTTTGTTCCATCTCTTTCAACGGCATGTTGTCCTGTTACAAAGCTCAATTTTGTGTATTCTCGAAATTTTCGCCAGATTTTGGCCAATATATCAGGAGAAAATGAAGTGGAAATAGGTATACTAAATTTCAGCTTCAAAGGGATCGCCTTAAAGTTGCAAATAAGAGGCGCAGGCCTTTCAAGAGGCGTTCGAAAATTCTGCGTGTCTTCGTTAAAGAGTCACTGTCTCGAAATATCTGCGCCACTTCTCGCTCTTTGATTTGCTCTCCGGAGACGTTCCTTTGTTCCATCTCTTTCAACGGCATGTTGTCCTGTTACAAAGCTCAATTTTGTGTATTCTCGAAATTTTCGCCAGATTTTGGCCAATATATCAGGAGAAAATGAAGTGGAAAGAGGTATACTAAATTTCTGCTTTAAAGGCATCGCCTTAAAGTTGCAAATAAGAGGCGCAGGCCTTTCAAGAGGCGTTCGAAAATTCTGCGTCTCGTTGTTAAACAATCACTGTCTCGAAACACCTGCGCCACTTCTCGCTCTTTGATTTGCTCTCCAGAGACGTTACTTTGTTCCATCTCTTTCAACGGCATGTTCTCCTATTACAAAGCCCAATTTTGTGCATTCTGAAAATTTTCGCCAGATTTTGGCCAATATATCAGGAGAAAATGAAGTGGAAAGAGGTATACTAAATTTCAGCTTCAAAGGCATCGCCTTAAAGTTGCAAATAAGAGGCGCAGGCCTTTCCAGAGGCGTTCGAAAATTCTGCGTCTCTTCGTTAAACAGTCACTGTCTCGAAACACCTGCGCCACTTCTCGCTTTTTGATTTACTCTCCAGAGACGTTACTTTGTTCCATCTCTTTCAACGGCATGTTGTCCTGTTACAAAGCTCAATTTTGTGTATTCTCGAAATTTTCGCCAGATTTTGGCCAATATATCAGGAGAATATGAAGTGGAAAGAGGTATACTAAATTTCAGCTTCAAAGGGATCGCCTTAAAGTTGCAAATAAGAGGCGCAGGTCTTTCAAGCATCGTTCGAAAATTCTGCGTGTCTTCGTTAAACAGTCACTGTCTCGAAATATCTGCGCCACTTCTCGCTCTTTGATTTGCTCTCAGGAGACGTTACTTTGTTCCATCTCTTTCGACGGCATGTTCTCCTATTACAAAGCCCAATTTTATGCATTCTGAAAATTTTCGCCAGATTTTGGCCAATATATCAGGAGAACATGAAGTGGAAAGAGGTATACTAAATTTCAGCTTCAAAGGCATGGCCTTAAAGTTGCAAATAAGAGGCGCAGGTCTTGCAAGAGGCGTTCGAAAATTCTGCGTCTCGTTGTTAAACAATCACTGTCTCGAAACACCTGCGCCACTTCTCGCTCTTTGATTTGCTCTCCAGAGACGTTACTTTGTTCCATCTCTTTCAACGGCATGTTGTCCTGATACAAAGCTCAATTTTGTGTATTCTCGAAATTTTCGCCAGATTTTGGCCAATATATCAGGGGAAAATGAAGTGGAAATAGGTATACTAAATTTCAGCTTCAATGGGATCGCCTTAAAGTTGCAAATAAGAGGCGTTCGAAAATTCTGCGTGTCTTCGTTAAAGATTCACTGTCTCGAAATATCTGCGCCACTTCTCGCTCTTTGATTTGCTCTCCGGAGACGTTACTTTGTTCCATCTATTTCAACGGCATGTTGTCCTGTTACAAAGCACAATTTTGTGTATTCTCGAAATTTTCGCCAGATTTTGGCCAATATATCAGGAGAAAATGAAGTGGAAAGAGGTATACTAAATTTCTGCTTTAAAGGCATCGCCTTAAAGTTGCAAATAAGAGGCGCAGGCCTTTCAAGAGGCGTTCGAAAATTCTGCGTGTCTTCGTTAAACAGTCACTGTCTCGAAACATCTGCGCCACTTCTCGCTCTTTGATTTGCTCTCCGGAGACGTTACTTTGTTCCATCTCTTTCGACGGCATGTTCTCCTATTACAAAGCCCAATTTTGTGCATTCTGAAAATTTTCGCCAGATTTTGTCCAATATATCAGGAGAAAATGAAGTGGAAAGAGGTATACTAAATTTCAGCTTCAAAGGCATCGCCTTAAAGTTGCAAATAAGAGGCGCAGGCCTTTCAAGAGGCGTTCGAAAATTCTGCATGTCTTCGTTAAACAGTCACTGTCTCGAAATATCTGCGCTACTTCTCGCTCTTTGATTTGCTCTCCGGAGACGTTACTTTGTTCCATCTCTTTCAACGGCATGTTGTCCTGTTACAAAGCACAATTTTGTGTATTCTCGAAATTTTCGCCAGGTTTTGGCCAATATATCAGGAGAACATGAAGTGGAAAGAGGTATACTAAATTTCAGCTTCAAAGGCATCGCCTTAAAGTTGCAAATAAGAGGCGCAGGCCTTTCAAGAGGCGATCGAAAATTCTGCGTCTCGTTGTTAAACAATCACTGTCTCGAAACATCTGCGCCACTTCTCGCTCTTTGATTTGCTCTCCGGAGACGTTACTTTGTTCCATCTCTTTCGACGGCATGTTCTCCTATTACCAAGCCCAATTTTGTGCATTCTGAAAATTTTCGCCAGATTTTGGCCAATATATCAGGAGAACATGAAGTGGAAAGAGGTATACTAAATTTCAGCTTCAAAGGCATCGCCTTAAAGTTGCAAATAAGAGGCGCAGGCCTTGCAAGAGGCGTTCGAAAATTCTGCGTCTCGTTGTTAAACAATCACTGTCTCGAAACACCTGCGCCACTTCTCGCTCTTTGATTTGCTCTCCAGAGACGTTACTTTGTTCCATCTCTTTCAACGGCATGTTGTCCTGTTACAAAGCTCAATTTTGTATATTCTCGAAATTTTCGCCAGATTTTGGCCAATATATCAGGAGAACATGAAGTGGAAAGAGGTATACTAAATTTCAGCTTCAAAGGCATCGCCTTAAAGTTGCAAATAAGAGGCGCAGGCCTTGCAAGAGGCGTTCGAAAATTCTGCGTCTCTTCGTTAAACAATCACTGTCTCGAAACATCTGCGCCTCTTCTCGCTCTTTGATTTGCTCTCCGGAGACGTTACTTTGTGCCATCTCTTTCGACGGCATGTTCTCCTGTTACAAAGCCCAATTTTGTGCATTCTGAAAATTTTCGCCAGATTTTGGCCAATATATCAGGAGAACATGAAGTGGAAAGGGGTATACTAAATTTCAGCTTCAAAGGGATCGCCTTAAAGTTGCAAATAAGAGGCGCAGGTCTTTCAAGAGGCGTTCGAAAATTCTGCGTGTCTTCGTTAAACAGTCACTGTCTCGAAATATCTGCGCCACTTCTCGCTCTTTGATTTGCTCTCCGGAGACGTTACTTTGTTCCATCTCTTTCGACGGCATGTTCTCCTATTACCAAGCCCAATTTTGTGCATTCTGAAAATTTTCGCCAGATTTTGGCCAATATATCGGGAGAACATGAAGTGGAAAGAGGTATACTAAATTTCAGCTTCAAAGGCATCGCCTTAAAGTTGCAAATAAGAGGCGCAGGCCTTGCAAGAGGCGTTCGAAAATTCTGCGTCTCGTTGTTAAACAATCACTGTCTCGAAACACCTGCGCCACTTCTCGCTCTTTGATTTGCTCTCCAGAGACGTTACTTTGTTCCATCTCTTTCAACGGCATGTTGTCCTGTTACAAAGCTCAATTTTGTGTATTCTCGAAATTTTCGCCAGATTTTGGCCAATATATCAGGAGAAAATGAAGTGGAAATAGGTATACTAAATTTCAGCTTCAAAGGGATCGCCTTAAAGTTGCAAATAAGAGGCGCAGGCCTTTCAAGAGGCGTTCGAAAATTCTGCGTGTCTTCGTTAAAGAGTCACTGTCTCGAAATATCTGCGCCACTTCTCGCTCTTTGATTTGCTCTCCGGAGACGTTCCTTTGTTCCATCTCTTTCAACGGCATGTTGTCCTGTTACAAAGCTCAATTTTGTGTATTCTCGAAATTTTCGCCAGATTTTGGCCAATATATCAGGAGAAAATGAAGTGGAAAGAGGTATACTAAATTTCTGCTTTAAAGGCATCGCCTTAAAGTTGCAAATAAGAGGCGCAGGCCTTTCAAGAGGCGTTCGAAAATTCTGCGTCTCGTTGTTAAACAATCACTGTCTCGAAACACCTGCGCCACTTCTCGCTCTTTGATTTGCTCTCCAGAGACGTTACTTTGTTCCATCTCTTTCAACGGCATGTTCTCCTATTACAAAGCCCAATTTTGTGCATTCTGAAAATTTTCGCCAGATTTTGGCCAATATATCAGGAGAAAATGAAGTGGAAAGAGGTATACTAAATTTCAGCTTCAAAGGCATCGCCTTAAAGTTGCAAATAAGAGGCGCAGGCCTTTCCAGAGGCGTTCGAAAATTCTGCGTCTCTTCGTTAAACAGTCACTGTCTCGAAACACCTGCGCCACTTCTCGCTTTTTGATTTACTCTCCAGAGACGTTACTTTGTTCCATCTCTTTCAACGGCATGTTGTCCTGTTACAAAGCTCAATTTTGTGTATTCTCGAAATTTTCGCCAGATTTTGGCCAATATATCAGGAGAACATGAAGTGGAAAGAGGTATACTAAATTTCAGCTTCAAAGGCATCGCCTTAAAGTTGCAAATAAGAGGCGCAGGCCTTGCAAGAGGCGTTCGAAAATTCTGCGTCTCTTCGTTAAACAATCACTGTCTCGAAACATCTGCGCCTCTTCTCGCTCTTTGATTTGCTCTCCGGAGACGTTACTTTGTGCCATCTCTTTCGACGGCATGTTCTCCTGTTACAAAGCCCAATTTTGTGCATTCTGAAAATTTTCGCCAGATTTTGGCCAATATATCAGGAGAACATGAAGTGGAAAGGGGTATACTAAATTTCAGCTTTAAAGGCATCGCCTTAAAGTTGCAAATAAGAGGCGCAGGCCTTTCAAGAGGCGTTCGAAAATTCTGCGTCTCTTCGTTAAACAGTCACTGTCTCGAAACACCTGCGCCACTTCTCGCTTTTTGATTTGCTCTCCAGAGACGTTACTTTGTTCCATCTCTTTCAACGGCATGTTGTCCTGTTACAAAGCTCAATTTTGTGTATTCTCGAAATTTTCGCCAGATTTTGGCCAATATATCAGGAGAATATGAAGTGGAAAGAGGTATACTAAATTTCAGCTTCAAAGGGATCGCCTTAAAGTTGCAAATAAGAGGCGCAGGTCTTTCAAGCATCGTTCGAAAATTCTGCGTGTCTTCGTTAAACAGTCACTGTCTCGAAATATCTGCGCCACTTCTCGCTCTTTGATTTGCTCTCAGGAGACGTTACTTTGTTCCATCTCTTTCGACGGCATGTTCTCCTATTACAAAGCCAATTTTTTGCATTCTGAAAATTTTCGCCAGATTTTGGCCAATATATCAGGAGAACATGAAGTGGAAAGAGGTATACTAATTTTCAGCTTCAAAGGCATCGCCTTAAAGTTGCAAATAAGAGGCGCAGGCCTTGCAAGAGGCGTTCGAAAATTCTGCGTCTCTTCGTTAAACAATCACTGTCTCGAAACATCTGCGCCTCTTCTCGCTCTTTGATTTGCTCTCCGGAGACGTTACTTTGTGCCACCTCTTTCGACGGCATGTTCTCCTGTTACAAAGCCCAATTTTGTGTATTCTCGAAATTTTCGCCAGATTTTGGCCAATATATCAGGAGAAAATGAAGTGGAAAGAGGTATACTAAATTTCTGCTTTAAAGGCATCGCCTTAAAGTTGCAAATAAGAGGCGCAGGCCTTTCAAGAGGCGTTCGAAAATTCTGCGTTTCTTCGTTAAACAGTCACTGTCTCGAAACATCTGCGCCACTTCTCGCTCTTTGATTTGCTCTCCGGAGACGTTACTTTGTTCCATCTCTTTCGACGGCATGTTCTCCTATTACAAAGCCCAATTTTGTGCATTCTGAAAATTTTCGCCAGATTTTGTCCAATATATCAGGAGAAAATGAAGTGGAAAGAGGTATACTAAATTTCAGCTTCAAAGGCATCGCCTTAAAGTTGCAAATAAGAGGCGCGGGCCTTTCAAGAGGCGTTCGAAAATTCTGCGTGTCTTCGTTAAACAGTCACTGTCTCGAAATATCTGCGCCACTTCTCGCTCTTTGATTTGCTCTCCGGAGACGTTACTTTGTTCCATCTCTTTCAACGGCATGTTGTCCTGTTACAAAGCTCAATTTTGTGTATTCTCGAAATTTTCGCCAGATTTTGGCCAATATATCAGGAGAAAATGAAGTGGAAAGAGGTATACTAAATTTCTGCTTTAAAGGCATCGCCTTAAAGTTGCAAATAAGAGGCGCAGGCCTTTCAAGAGGCGTTCGAAAATTCTGCGTCTCGTTGTTAAACAATCACTGTCTCGAAACACCTGCGCCACTTCTCGCTCTTTGATTTGCTCTCCAGAGACGTTACTTTGTTCCATCTCTTTCAACGGCATGTTGTCCTGTTACAAAGCACAATTTTGTGTATTCTCGAAATTTTCGCCAGGTTTTGGCCAATATATCAGGAGAAAATGAAGTGGAAAGAGGTATACTAAATTTCAGCTTCAAAGGCATCGCCTTAAAGTTGCAAATAAGAGGCGCAGGCCTTTCAAGAGGCGTTCGAAAATTCTGCGTCTCTTCGTTAAACAGTCACTGTCTCGAAACATCTGCGCCACTTCTCGCTCTTTGATTTGCTCTCCGGTGACGTTACTTTGTTCCATCTCTTTCAACGGCATGTTGTCCTGTTACAAAGCTCAATTTTGTGTATTCTCGAAATTTTCGCCAGATTTTTGTCAATATATCAGGAGAAAATGAAGTGGAAATAGCTATACTAAATTTCAGCTTCAAAGGCATCGCCTTAAAGTTGCAAATAAGAGGCGCAGGTCTTTCAAGAGGCGTTCGAAAATTATGCGTGTCTTCGTTAAACAGTCACTGTCTCGAAACATCTGCGCCACTTCTCGCTCTTTGATTTACTCTCCGGAGACGTTACTTTGTTCCATCTCTTTCGACGGCATGTTCTCCTATTACAAAGCCCAATTTTGTGCATTCTGAAAATTTTCGCCAGAGTTTGGCCAATATATCAGGAGAACATGAAGTGAAAAGAGGTATACTAAATTTCAGCTTCAAAGGCATCACCTTAAAGTTGCAAATAAGAGGCGCAGGCCTTTCAAGAGGCGTTCGAAAATTCTGCGTCTCTTCGTTAAACAGTCACTGTCTCGAAACACCTGCGCCACTTCTCGCTTTTTGATTTGCTCTCCAGAGACGTTACTTTGTTCCATCTCTTTCAACGGCATGTTGTCCTGTTACAAAGCTCAATTTTGTGTATTCTCGAAATTTTCGCCAGATTTTGGCCAATATATCAGGAGAAAACGAAGTGGAAATAGCTATACTAAATTTCAGCTTCAAAGGGATCGCCTTAAAGTTGCAAATAAGAGGCGCAGGTCTTTCAAGAGGCGTTCGAAAATTCTGCGTGTCTTCGTTAAACAGTCACTGTCTCGAAATATCTGCGCCACTTCTCGCTCTTTGATTTGCTCTCCGGAGACGTTACTTTGTTCCATCTCTTTCGACGGCATGTTCTCCTATTACCAAGCCCAATTTTGTGCATTCTGAAAATTTTCGCCAGATTTTGGCCAATATATCAGGAGAACATGAAGTGGAAAGAGGTATACTAAATTTCAGCTTCAAAGGCATCGCCTTAAAGTTGCAAATAAGAGGCGCAGGCCTTTCCAGAGGCGTTCGAAAATTCTGCGTCTCTTCGTTAAACAGTCACTGTCTCGAAACACCTGCGCCACTTCTCGCTCATTGATTTGCTCCCCGGAGACGTTACTTTGTGGCATTTCTTTCGACGGCATGTTCTCCTGTTACAAAGCGCAATTTTGTGCATTCTGAAAATTTTCGCCAGATTTTGGCCAATATATCGGGAGAACATGAAGTGGAAAGAGGTATACTAAATTTCAGCTTCAAAGGGATCGCCTTAAAGTTGCAAATAAGAGGCGCAGGTCTTTCAAGAGGCGTTCGAAAATTCTGCGTGTCTTCGTTAAAGAGTCACTGTCTCGAAATATCTGCGCCACTTCTCGCTCTTTGATTTGCTCTCCGGAGACGTTACTTTGTTCCATCTCTTTCAACGGCATGTTGTCCTGTTACAAAGCTCAATTTTGTGTATTCTCGAAATTTTCGCCAGATTTTGGCCAATATATCAGGAGAAAATGAAGTGGAAAGAGGTATACTAAATTTCAGCTTCAAAGGCATCGCCTTAAAGTTGCAAATAAGAGGCGCAGGACTTTCAAGAGGCGTTCGAAAATTCTGCGTGTCTTCGTTAAAGAGTCACTGTCTCGAAATATCTGCGCCACTTCTCGCTCTTTGATTTGCTCTCAGGAGACGTTACTTTGTTCCATCACTTTCGACGGCATGTTCTCCTATTACAAAGCCCAATTTTTTGCATTCTGAAAATTTCCGCCAGATTTTGGCCAATATATCAGGAGAATATGAAGTGGAAAGAGGTATACTAAATTTCAGCTTCAAAGGGATCGCCTTAAAGTTGCAAATAAGAGGCGCAGGCCTTTCAAGAGGCGTTCGAAAATTCTGCGTGTCTTCGTTAAACAGTCACTGTCTTGAAACATCTGCGCCACTTCTCGCTCTTTGATTTGCTCTCCGGAGACCTTACTTTGTTCCATCTCTTTCGACGGCATGTTCTCCTATTACAAAGCCCAATTTTGTGCATTCTGAAAATTTTCGCCAGATTTTGTCCAATATATCAGGAGAAAATGAAGTGGAAAGAGGTATACTAAATTTCAGCTTCAAAGGCATCGCCTTAAAGTTGCAAATAAGAGGCGCAGGCCTTTCCAGAGGAGTTCGAAAATTCTGCGTCTCTTCGTTAAACAGTCACTGTCTCGAAACACCTGCGCCACTTCTCGCTTTTTGATTTGCTCTCCAGAGACGTTACTTTGTTCCATCTCTTTCAACGGCATGTTGTCCTGTTACAAAGCTCAATTTTGTGTATTCTCGAAATTTTCGCCAGATTTTGGCCAATATATCAGGAGAAAATGAAGTGGAAAGAGGTATACTAAATTTCTGCTTTAAAGGCATCGCCTTAAAGTTGCAAATAAGAGGCGCAGGCCTTTCAAGAGGCGTTCGAAAATTCTGCGTGTCTTCGTTAAACAGTCACTGTCTTGAAACATCTGCGCCACTTCTCGCTCTTTGATTTGCTCTCCGGAGACCTTACTTTGTTCCATCTCTTTCGACGGCATGTTCTCCTATTACAAAGCCCAATTTTTGGCATTCTGAAAATTTTCGCCAGATTTTGGCCAATATATCAGGAGAACATGAAGTGGAAAGAGGTATACTAAATTTCAGCTTCAAAGGCCTCGCCTTAAAGTTGCAAATAAGAGGCGCAGGCCTTGCAAGAGGCGTTCGAAAATTCTGCGTCTCTTCGTTAAACAATCACTGTCTCGAAACATCTGCGCCTCTTCTCGCTCTTTGATTTGCTCTCCGGAGACGTTACTTTGTGCCATCTCTTTCGACGGCATGTTCTCCTGTTACAAAGCCCAATTTTGTGCATTCTGAAAATTTTCGCCAGATTTTGGCCAATATATCAGGAGAACATGAAGTGGAAAGGGGTATACTAAATTTCAGCTTTAAAGGCATCGCCTTATAGTTGCAAATAAGAGGCGCAGGCCTTTCAAGAGGCGTTCGAAAATTCTGCGTCTCTTCGTTAAACAGTCACTGTCTCGAAACACCTGCGCCACTTCTCGCTTTTTTGATTTGCTCTCCAGAGACGTTACTTTGTTCCATCTCTTTCAACGGCATGTTGTCCTGTTACAAAGCTCAATTTTGTGTATTCTCGAAATTTTCGCCAGATTTTGGCCAATATATCAGGAGAAAATGAAGTGGAAAGAGGTATACTAAATTTCAGCTTCAAAGGCATCGCCTTAAAGTTGCAAATAAGAGGCGCAGGACTTTCAAGAGGCGTTCGAAAATTCTGCGTGTCTTCGTTAAAGAGTCACTGTCTCGAAATATCTGCGCCACTTCTCGCTCTTTGATTTGCTCTCAGGAGACGTTACTTTGTTCCATCACTTTCGACGGCATGTTCTCCTATTACAAAGCCCAATTTTTTGCATTCTGAAAATTTCCGCCAGATTTTGGCCAATATATCAGGAGAATATGAAGTGGAAAGAGGTATACTAAATTTCAGCTTCAAAGGGATCGCCTTAAAGTTGCAAATAAGAGGCGCAGGCCTTTCAAGAGGCGTTCGAAAATTCTGCGTGTCTTCGTTAAACAGTCACTGTCTTGAAACATCTGCGCCACTTCTCGCTCTTTGATTTGCTCTCCGGAGACCTTACTTTGTTCCATCTCTTTCGACGGCATGTTCTCCTATTACGAAGCCCAATTTTGTGCATTCTGAAAATTTTCGCCAGATTTTGTCCAATATATCAGGAGAAAATGAAGTGGAAAGAGGTATACTAAATTTCAGCTTCAAAGGCATCGCCTTAAAGTTGCAAATAAGAGGCGCAGGCCTTTCCAGAGGAGTTCGAAAATTCTGCGTCTCTTCGTTAAACAGTCACTGTCTCGAAACACCTGCGCCACTTCTCGCTTTTTGATTTGCTCTCCAGAGACGTTACTTTGTTCCATCTCTTTCAACGGCATGTTGTCCTGTTACAAAGCTCAATTTTGTGTATTCTCGAAATTTTCGCCAGATTTTGGCCAATATATCAGGAGAATATGAAGTGGAAAGAGGTATACTAAATTTCAGCTTCAAAGGGATCGCCTTAAAGTTGCAAATAAGAGGCGCAGGTCTTTCAAGAGGCGTTCGAAAATTCTGCGAGTCTTCGTTAAATAGTCACTGTCTCGAAATATCTGCGCCACTTCTCGCTCTTTGATTTGCTCTCAGGAGACGTTACTTTGTTCCATCTCTTTCGACGGCATGTTCTCCTATTACAAAGCCCAAATTTTTGCATTCTGAAAATTTTCGCCAGATTTTGGCCAATATATCAGGAGAACATGAAGTGGAAAGAGGTATACTAAATTTCAGCTTCAAAGGCATCGCCTTAAAGTTGCAAATAAGAGGCGCAGGCCTTGCAAGAGGCGTTCGAAAATTCTGCGTCTCTTCGTTAAACAATCACTGTCTCGAAACATCTGCGCCTCTTCTCGCTCTTTGATTTGCTCTCCGGAGACGTTACTTTGTGCCATCTCTTTCGACGGCATGTTATCCTGTTACAAAGCCCAATTTTGTGCATTCTGAAAATTTTCGCCAGATTTTGGCCAATATATCAGGAGAACATGAAGTGGAAAGGGGTATACTAAATTTCAGCTTTAAAGGCATCGCCTTAAAGTTGCAAATAAGAGGCGCAGGCCTTTCAAGAGGCGTTCGAAAATTCTGCGTCTCTTCGTTAAACAGTCACTGTCTCGAAACACCTGCGCCACTTCTCGCTTTTTTGATTTGCTCTCCAGAGACGTTACTTTGTTCCATCTCTTTCAACGGCATGTTGTCCTGTTACAAAGCTCAATTTTGTGTATTCTCGAAATTTTCGCCAGATTTTGGCCAATATATCAGGAGAAAATGAAGTGGAAAGAGGTATACTAAATTTCAGCTTCAAAGGCATCGCCTTAAAGTTGCAAATAAGAGGCGCAGGACTTTCAAGAGGCGTTCGAAAATTCTGCGTGTCTTCGTTAAAGGGTCACTGTCTCGAAATATCTGCGCCACTTCTCGCTCTTTGATTTGCACTCAGGAGACGTTACTTTGTTCCATCTCTTTCGACGGCATGTTCTCCTATTACAAAGCCCAATTTTTTGCATTCTGAAAATTTTCGCCAGATTTTGGCCAATATATCAGGAGAACATGAAGTGGAAAGAGGTATACTAAATTTCAGCTTCAAAGGCATCGCCTTAAAGTTGCAAATAAGAGGCGCAGGCCTTGCAAGAGGCGTTCGAAAATTCTGCGTGTCTTCGTTAAACAGTCACTGTCTCGAAACATCTGCGCCACTTCTCGCTCTTTGATTTGCTCTCCGGAGACGTTACTTTGTTCCATCTCTTTCGACGGCATGTTCTCCTATTACAAAGCCCAATTTTGTGCATTCTGAAAATTTTCGCCAGAGTTTGGCCTATATATCAGGAGAACATGAAGTAGAAAGAGGTATACTAAATTTCAGCTTCAAAGGCATCGCCTTAAAGTTGCAAATAAGTGGCGCAGGCCTTTCAAGAGGCGTTCGAAAATTCTGCGTCTCTTCGTTAAACAGTCACTGTCTCGAAACACCTGCGCCACTTCTCGCTCTTTCGTTTGCTGTCGAAGACGTTACTTTGTGCCATCTCTTTCGACGGCATGTTCTCCTGTTACAAAGCACAATTTTGTGCATTCTGAAAATTTTAGCCAGATTTTGGCCATTATATCAGGAGAACATGAAGTGGAAAGAGGTATACTAAATTTCAGCTTCAAAGGCATCGCCTTAAAGTTGCAAATAAGAAGCGCAGGACTTTCAAGAGGCGTTCGAAAATTCTGCGTGTCTTCGTTAAAGAGTCACTGTCTCGAAATATCTGCGCCACTTCTCGCTCTTTGATTTGCTCTCCGGAGACGTTACTTTGTTCCATCTCTTTCGACGGCATGTTCTCCTGTTACAAAGCCCAATTTTGTGCATTCTGAAAATTTTCGCCAGATTTTGGCCAATATATCAGGAGAACATGAAGTCGAAAGAGGTATACTAAATTTCAGCTTCAAAGGCATCGCCTTAAAGTTGCAAATAAGAGGCGCAGGCCTTTCAAGAGGCGTTCGAAAATTCTGCGTCTCGTTGTTAAACAATCACTGTCTCGAAACACCTGCGCCACTTCTCGCTCTTTGATTTGCTCTCCAGAGACGTTACTTTGTTCCATCTCTTTCAACGGCATGTTGTCCTGTTACAAAGCTCAATTTTGTGTATTCTCGAAATTTTCGCCAGATTTTGGCCAATATATCAGGAGAAAATGAAGTGGAAAGAGGTATACTAAATTTCAGCTTCAAAGGCATCGCCTTAAAGTTGCAAATAAGAGGCGCAGGCCTTTCAAGAGGCGTTCGAAAATTCTGCGTGTCTTCGTTAAACAGTCACTGTCTCGAAATATCTGCGCCACTTCTCGCTCTATGATTTGCTCTCCGGAGACGTTACTTTGTTCCATCTCTTTCGACGGCATGTTCTCCTATTACAAAGCCCAATTTTGTGCATTGTGAAAATTTTCGCCAGAGTTTGGCTAATATATCAGGAGAACATGAAGTGAAAAGAGGTATACTAAATTTCAGCTTCAAAGGCATCACCTTAAAGTTGCAAATAAGAGGCGCAGGCCTTTCAAGAGGCGTTCGAAAATTCTGCGTCTCTTCGTTAAACAGTCACTGTCTCGAAACACCTGCGCCACTTCTCGCTTTTTGATTTGCTCTCCAGAGACGTTACTTTGTTCCATCTCTTTCAACGGCATGTTGTCCTGTTACAAAGCTCAATTTTGTGTATTCTCGAAATTTTCGCCAGATTTTGGCCAATATATCAGGAGAAAATGAAGTGGATAGAGCTATACTAAACTTCAGCTTCAAAGGGATCGCCTTAAAGTTGCAAATAAGAGGCGCAGGTCTTTCAAGAGGCGTTCGAAAATTCTGCGTGTCTTCGTTAAACAGTCACTGTCTCGAAATATCTGCGCCACTTCTCGCTCTTTGATTTGCTCTCCGGAGACGTTACTTTGTTCCATCTCTTTCGACGGCATGTTCTCCTGTTACAAAGCCCAATTTTGTGCATTCTGAAAATTTTCGCCAGATTTTGGCCAATATATCAGGAGAACATGAAGTCGAAAGAGGTATACTAAATTTCAGCTTCAAAGGCATCGCCTTAAAGTTGCAAATAAGAGGCGCAGGCCTTTCAAGAGGCGTTCGAAAATTCTGCGTCTCGTTGTTAAACAATCACTGTCTCGAATCACCTGCGCCACTTCTCGCTCTTTGATTTGCTCTCCAGAGACGTTACTTTGTGCCATCTCTTTCGACGGCATGTTCTCCTTTTACAAAGCCCAATTTTGTGTATTCTCGAAATTTTCGCCTGATTTTGGCCAATATATCAGGAGAAAATGAAGTGGAAAGAGCTATACTAAATTTCAGCTTCAAAGGGATCGCCTTAAAGTTGCAAATAAGAGGCGCAGGTCTTTCAAGAGGCGTTCGAAAATTCTGCGTGTCTTCGTTAAACAGTCACTGTCTCGAAATATCTGCGCCACTTCTCGCTCTTTGATTTGCTCTCCGGAGACGTTACTTTGTTCCATCTCTTTCGACGGCATGTTCTCCTGTTACAAAGCACAATTTTGTGCATTCTGAAAATTTTAGCCAGATTTTGGCCATTATATCAGGAGAACATGAAGTGGAAAGAGGTATACTAAATTTCAGCTTCAAAGGCATCGCCTTAAAGTTGCAAATAAGAGGCGCAGGCCTTTCAAGAGGCGTTCGAAAATTCTGCGTCTCGTTGTTAAACAATCACTGTCTCGAAACACCTGCGCCACTTCTCGCTCCTTGATTTGCACTCCAGAGACGTTACTTTGTTCCATCTATTTCAACGGCATGTTGTCCTGTTACAAAGCTCAATTTTGTGTATTCTCGAAATTTTCGCCAGATCTTGGCCAATATATCAGGAGATAATGAAGTGGAAAGAGGTATACTAAATTTCAGCTTCAAAGGCATCGCCTAAAAGTTGCAAATAAGAAGCGCAGGACTTTCAAGAGGCGTTCGAAAATTCTGCGTGTCTTCGTTAAAGAGTCACTGTCTCGAAATATCTGCGCCACTTCTCGCTCTTTGATTTGCTCTCCGGAGACGTTACTTTGTTCCATCTCTTTCGACGGCATGTTCTCCTGTTACAAAGCCCAATTTTGTGCATTCTGAAAATTTTCGCCAGATTTTGGCCAATATATCAGGAGAACATGAAGTCGAAAGAGGTATACTAAATTTCAGCTTCAAAGGCATCGCCTTAAAGTTGCAAATAAGAGGCGCAGGCCTTTCAAGAGGCGTTCGAAAATTCTGCGTCTCGTTGTTAAACAATCACTGTCTCGAAACACCTGCGCCACTTCTCGCTCTTTGATTTGCTCTCCAGAGACGTTACTTTGTTCCATCTCTTTCAACGGCATGTTGTCCTGTTACAAAGCTCAATTTTGTGTATTCTCGAAATTTTCGCCAGATTTTGGCCAATATATCAGGAGAAAATGAAGTGGAAAGAGGTATACTAAATTTCAGCTTCAAAGGCATCGCCTTAAAGTTGCAAATAAGAGGCGCAGGCCTTTCAAGAGGCGTTCGAAAATTCTGCGTGTCTTCGTTAAACAGTCACTGTCTCGAAATATCTGCGCCACTTCTCGCTCTATGATTTGCTCTCCGGAGACGTTACTTTGTTCCATCTCTTTCGACGGCATGTTCTCCTATTACAAAGCCCAATTTTGTGCATTCTGAAAATTTTCGCCAGAGTTTGGCTAATATATCAGGAGAACATGAAGTGAAAAGAGGTATACTAAATTTCAGCTTCAAAGGCATCACCTTAAAGTTGCAAATAAGAGGCGCAGGCCTTTCAAGAGGCGTTCGAAAATTCAGCGTCTCTTCGTTAAACAGTCACTGTCTCGAAACACCTGCGCCACTTCTCGCTTTTTGATTTGCTCTCCAGAGACGTTACTTTGTTCCATCTCTTTCAACGGCATGTTGTCCTGTTACAAAGCTCAATTTTGTGTATTCTCGAAATTTTCGCCAGATTTTGGCCAATATATCAGGAGAAAATGAAGTGGAAAGAGCTATACTAAACTTCAGCTTCAAAGGGATCGCCTTAAAGTTGCAAATAAGAGGCGCAGGTCTTTCAAGAGGCGTTCGAAAATTCTGCGTGTCTTCGTTAAACAGTCACTGTCTCGAAATATCTGCGCCACTTCTCGCTCTTTGATTTGCTCTCCGGAGACGTTACTTTGTTCCATCTCTTTCGACGGCATGTTCTCCTGTTACAAAGCCCAATTTTGTGCATTCTGAAAATTTTCGCCAGATTTTGGCCAATATATCAGGAGAACATGAAGTCGAAAGAGGTATACTAAATTTCAGCTTCAAAGGCATCGCCTTAAAGTTGCAAATAAGAGGCGCAGGCCATTCAAGAGGCGTTCGAAAATTCTGCGTCTCGTTGTTAAACAATCACTGTCTCGAATCACCTGCGCCACTTCTCGCTCTTTGATTTGCTCTCCAGAGACGTTACTTTGTGCCATCTCTTTCGACGGCATGTTCTCCTTTTACAAAGCCCAATTTTGTGTATTCTCGAAATTTTCGCCTGATTTTGGCCAATATATCAGGAGAAAATGAAGTGGAAAGAGCTATACTAAATTTCAGCTTCAAAGGGATCGCCTTAAAGTTGCAAATAAGAGGCGCAGGTCTTTCAAGAGGCGTTCGAAAATTCTGCGTGTCTTCGTTAAACAGTCACTGTCTCGAAATATCTGCGCCACTTCTCGCTCTTTGATTTGCTCTCCGGAGACGTTACTTTGTTCCATCTCTTTCGACGGCATGTTCTCCTATTACAAAGCCCAATTTTGTGCATTCTGAAAATTTTTGCCTGATTTTGGCCAATATATCAGGAGAACATGAAGTGGAAAGAGGTATACTAAATTTCTGCTTTAAAGGCATCGCCTTAAAGTTGCAAATAAGAGGCGCAGGCCTTTCAAGAGGCGTTCGAAAATTCTGCGTGTCCTCGTTAAACAGTCACTGTCTCGAAACATCTGCGCCACTTCTCGTTCTTTGATTTGCTCTCCGGAGACGTTACTTTGTTCCATCTCTTTCGACGGCATGTTCTCCTATTACAAAGCCCAATTTTGTGCATTCTGAAAATTTTCGCCAGAGTTTGGCCTATATATCAGAAGAACATGAAGTAGAAAGAGGTATACTAAATTTCAGCTTCAAAGGCATCGCCTTAAAGTTGCAAATAAGTGGCGCAGGCTTTTCAAGAGGCGTTCGAAAATTCTGCGTCTCTTCGTTAAACAGTCACTGTCTCGAAACACCTGCGCCACTTCTCGCTCTTTCGTTTGCTGTCCGAAGACGTTACTTTGTGCCATCGCTTTCGACGGCATGTTCTCCTGTTACAAAGCACAATTTTGTGCATTCTGAAAATTTTAGCCAGATTTTGGCCATTATATCAGGAGAACATGAAGTGGAAAGAGGTATACTAAATTTCAGCTTCAAAGGCATCGCCTTAAAGTTGCAAATAAGAGGCGCAGGCCTTTCAAGAGGCGTTCGAAAATTCTGCGTCTCGTTGTTAAACAATCACTGTCTCGAAACCCGCACTTCTCGCTTTGATTGTTCTGTTACAAAGCTCAATTCGCCAGATTTGGCCAATATATCAGAGAAAATGAAGTGGAAGAGGATCATTTCAGCTTCAAAGGCATCGCCTTAAAGTTGCAAATAAGAGGCGCAGGCCTTTCAAGAGGCGTTCGAAAATTCTGCGTCTCGTTTCAGCTTCAAAGGCATCGCCTTAAAGTTGCAAATAAGAGGCGCAGGCCTTTCAAGAGGCGTTCGAAAATTCTGCGTCTCGTTGTTAAACAATCACTGTCTCGAATCACCTGCGCCACTTCTCGCTCTTTGATTTGCTCTCCAGAGACGTTACTTTGTGCCATCTCTTTCGACGGCATGTTCTCCTTTTACAAAGCCCAATTTTGTGTATTCTCGAAATTTTCGCCTGATTTTGGCCAATATATCAGGAGAAAATGAAGTGGAAAGAGCTATACTAAATTTCAGCTTCAAAGGGATCGCCTTAAAGTTGCAAATAAGAGGCGCAGGTCTTTCAAGAGGCGTTCGAAAATTCTGCGTGTCTTTGTTAAACAGTCACTGTCTCGAAATATCTGCGCCACTTCTCGCTCTTTGATTTGCTCTGCGGAGACGTTACTTTGTTCCATCTCTTTCGACGGCATGTTCTCCTATTACAAAGCCCAATTTTGTGCATTCTGAAAATTTTTGCCTGATTTTGGCCAATATATCAGGAGAACATGAAGTGGAAACAGGTATACTAAATTTCTGCTTTAAAGGCATCGCCTTAAAGTTGCAAATAAGAGGCGCAGGCCTTTCAAGAGGCGTTCGAAAATTCTGCGTGTCCTCGTTAAACAGTCACTGTCTCGAAACATCTGCGCCACTTCTCGTTCTTTGATTTGCTCTCCGGAGACGTTACTTTGTTCCATCTCTTTCGACGGCATGTTCTCCTATTACAAAGCCCAATTTTGTGCATTCTGAAAATTTTCGCCAGAGTTTGGCCTATATATCAGAAGAACATGAAGTAGAAAGAGGTATACTAAATTTCAGCTTCAAAGGCATCGCCTTAAAGTTGCAAATAAGTGGCGCAGGCCTTTCAAGAGGCGTTCGAAAATTCTGCGTCTCTTCGTTAAACAGTCACTGTCTCGAAACACCTGCGCCACTTCTCGCTCTTTCGTTTGCTGTCCGAAGACGTTACTTTGTGCCATCTCTTTCGACGGCATGTTCTCCTGTTACAAAGCACAATTTTGTGCATTCTGAAAATTTTAGCCAGATTTTGGCCATTATATCAGGAGAACATGAAGTGGAAAGAGGTATACTAAATTTCAGCTTCAAAGGCATCGCCTTAAAGTTGCAAATAAGAGGCGCAGGCCTTTCAAGAGGCGTTCGAAAATTCTGCGTCTCGTTGTTAAACAATCACTGTCTCGAAACACCTGCGCCACTTCTCGCTCTTTGATTTGCTCTCCAGAGACGTTACTTTGTTCCATCTCTTTCAACGGCATGTTGTTCTGTTACAAAGCTCAATTTTGTGTATTCTCGAAATTTTCGCCAGATTTTGGCCAATATATCAGGAGAAAATGAAGTGGAAAGAGGTATACTAAATTTCAGCTTCAAAGGCATCGCCTTAAAGTTGCAAATAAGAGGCGCAGGCCTTTCAAGAGGCGTTCGAAAATTCTGCGTGTCTTCGTTAAACAGTCACTGTCTCGAAATATCTGCGCCACTTCTCGCTCTTTGATTTGCTCTCCGGAGACGTTACTTTGTGCCATCTCTTTCGACGGCATGTTCTCCTTTTACAAAGCCCAATTTTGTGTATTCTCGAAATTTTCGCCAGATTTTGGCCAATATATCAGGAGAAAATGAAGTGGAAAGAGCTATACTAAATTTCAGCTTCAAAGGGATCGCCTTAAAGTTGCAAATAAGAGGCGCAGGTCTTTCAAGAGGCGTTCGAAAATTCTGCGTGCCTTCGTTAAACAGTCACTGTCTCGAAATATCTGCGCCACTTCTCGCTCTTTGATTTGCTCTCCGGAGACGTTACTTTGTTCCATCTCTTTCGACGGCATGTTCTCCTATTACAAAGCCCAATTTTGTGCATTCTGAAAATTTTTGCCAGATTTTGGCCAATATATCAGGAGAACATGAAGTCGAAAGAGGTATACTAAATTTCAGCTTCAAAGGCATCGCCTTAAAGTTGCAAATAAGAGGCGCAGGCCTTTCAAGAGGCGTTCGAAAATTCTGCGTCTCGTTGTTAAACAATCACTGTCTCGAAACACTTGCGCCACTTCTCGCTCTTTGATTTGCTCTCCAGAGACGTTACTTTGTTCCATCTCTTTCAACGGCATGTTGTCCTGTTACAAAGCTCAATTTTGTGTATTCTCGAAATTTTCGCCAGATTTTGGCCAATATATCAGGAGAAAATGAAGTGGAAAGAGGTATACTAAATTTCAGCTTCAAAGGCATCGCCTTAAAGTTGCAAATAAGAGGCGCAGGCCTTTCAAGAGGCGTTCGAAAATTCTGCGTCTCGTTGTTAAACAATCACTGTCTCGAAACACCTGCGCCACTTCTCGCTTTTTGATTTGCTCTCCAGAGACGTTACTTTGTTCCATCTCTTTCAACGGCATGTTGTCCTGTTACAAAGCTCAATTTTGTGTATTCTCGAAATTTTCGCCAGATTTTGGCCAATATATCAGGAGAAAATGAAGTGGAAAGAGGTATACTAAATTTCAGCATCAAAGGCATCGCCTTAAAGTTGCAAATAAGAGGCGCAGGTCTTTCAAGAGGCGTTCGAAAATTCTGCGTGTCTTCGTTAAACAGTCACTGTCTCGAAATATCTGCGCCACTTCTCGCTCTTTGATTTGCTCTCCGGAGACGTTACTTTGTTCCATCTCTTTCGACGGCATGTTCTCCTGTTACAAAGCCCAATTTTGTGCATTCTGAAAATTTTCGCCAGATTTTGGCCAATATATCAGGAGAACATGAAGTCGAAAGAGGTATACTAAATTTCAGCTTCAAAGGCATCGCCTTAAAGTTGCAAATAAGAGGCGCAGGCCTTTCAAGAGGCGTTCGAAAATTCTGCGTGTCTTCGTTAAACAGTCACTGTCTCGAAATATCTGCGCCACTTCTCGCTCTTTGATTTGCTCTCCGGAGACGTTACTTTGTTCCATCTCTTTCGACGGCATGTTCTCCTATTACAAAGCCCAATTTTGTGCATTCTGAAAATTTTTGCCAGATTTTGGCCAATATATCAGGAGAACATGAAGTGGAAAGAGGTATACTAAATTTCTGCTTTAAAGGCATCGCCTTAAAGTTGCAAATAAGTGGCGCAGGCCTTTCAAGAGGCGTTCGAAAATTCTGCGTCTCTTCGTTAAACAGTCACTGTCTCGAAACACCTGCGCCACTTCTCGCTCTTTCGTTTGCTGTCCGAAGACGTTACTTTGTGCCATCTCTTTCGACGGCATGTTCTCCTGTTACAAAGCACAATTTTGTGCATTCTGAAAATTTTAGCCAGATTTTGGCCATTATATCAGGAGAACATGAAGTGGAAAGAGGTATACTAAATTTCAGCTTCAAAGGCATCGCCTTAAAGTTGCAAATAAGAGGCGCAGGCCTTTCAAGAGGCGTTCGAAAATTCTGCGTCTCGTTGTTAAACAATCACTGTCTCGAAACACCTGCGCCACTTCTCGCTCTTTGATTTGCACTCCAGAGACGTTACTTTGTTCCATCTATTTCAACGGCATGTTGTCCTGTTACAAAGCTCAATTTTGTGTATTCTCGAAATTTTCGCCAGATTTTGGCCAATATATCAGGAGAAAATGAAGTGGAAAGAGGTATACTAAATTTCAGCTTCAAAGGCATCGCCTAAAAGTTGCAAATAAGAAGCGCAGGACTTTCAAGAGGCGTTCGAAAATTCTGCGTGTCTTCGTTAAAGAGTCACTGTCTCGAAATATCTGCGCCACTTCTCGCTCTTTGATTTGCTCTCCGGAGACGTTACTTTGTTCCATCTCTTTCGACGGCATGTTCTCCTGTTACAAAGCCCAATTTTGTGCATTCTGAAAATTTTCGCCAGATTTTGGCCAATATATCAGGAGAACATGAAGTCGAAAGAGGTATACTAAATTTCAGCTTCAAAGGCATCGCCTTAAAGTTGCAAATAAGAGGCGCAGGCCTTTCAAGAGGCGTTCGAAAATTCTGCGTCTCGTTGTTAAACAATCACTGTCTCGAAACACCTGCGCCACTTCTCGCTCTTTGATTTGCTCTCCAGAGACGTTACTTTGTTCCATCTCTTTCGACGGCATGTTCTCCTATTACAAAGCCCAATTTTGTGCATTCTGAAAATTTTCGCCAGAGTTTGGCCAATATATCAGGAGAACATGAAGTGAAAAGAGGTATACTAAATTTCAGCTTCAAAGGCATCACCTTAAAGTTGCAAATAAGAGGCGCAGGCCTTTCAAGAGGCGTTCGAAAATTCTGCGTCTCTTCGTTAAACAGTCACTGTCTCGAAACACCTGCGCCACTTCTCGCTTTTTGATTTGCTCTCCAGAGACGTTACGTTGTTCCATCTCTTTCAACGGCATGTTGTCCTGTTACAAAGCTCAATTTTGTGTATTCTCGAAATTTTCGCCAGATTTTGGCCAATATATCAGGAGAAAATGAAGTGGAAAGAGCTATAGTAAACTTCAGCTTCAAAGGGATCGCCTTAAAGTTGCAAATAAGAGGCGCAGGTCTTTCAAGAGGCGTTCGAAAATTCTGCGTGTCTTCGTTAAACAGTCACTGTCTCGAAATATCTGCGCCACTTCTCGCTCTTTGATTTGCTCTCCGGAGACGTTACTTTGTTCCATCTCTTTCGACGGCATGTTCTCCTGTTACAAAGCCCAATTTTGTGCATTCTGAAAATTTTCGCCAGATTTTGGCCAATATATCAGGAGAACATGAAGTCGAAAGAGGTATACTAAATTTCAGCTTCAAAGGCATCGCCTTAAAGTTGCAAATAAGAGGCGCAGGCCTTTCAAGAGGCGTTCGAAAATTCTGCGTGTCTTCGTTAAACAGTCACTGTCTCGAAACATCTGCGCCACTTCTCGCTCTTTGATTTGCTCTCCGGAGACGTTACTTTGTTCCATCTCTTTCGACGGCATGTTCTCCTATTACAAAGCCCAATTTTGTGCATTCTGAAAATTTTCGCCAGAGTTTGGCCTATATATCAGAAGAACATGAAGTAGAAAGAGGTATACTAAATTTCAGCTTCAAAGGCATCGCCTTAAAGTTGCAAATAAGTGGCGCAGGCCTTTCAAGAGGCGTTCGAAAATTCTGCGTCTCTTCGTTAAACAGTCACTGTCTCGAAACACCTGCGCCACTTCTCGCTCTTTCGTTTGCTGTCCGAAGACGTTACTTTGTGCCATCTCTTTCGACGGCATGTTCTCCTGTTACAAAGCACAATTTTGTGCATTCTGAAAATTTTAGCCAGATTTTGGCCATTATATCAGGAGAACATGAAGTGGAAAGAGGTATACTAAATTTCAGCTTCAAAGGCATCGCCTTAAAGTTGCAAATAAGAGGCGCAGGCCTTTCAAGAGGCGTTCGAAAATTCTGCGTCTCGTTGTTAAACAATCACTGTCTCGAAACACCTGCGCCACTTCTCGCTCTTTGATTTGCTCTCCAGAGACGTTACTTTGTTCCATCTCTTTCAACGGCATGTTGTTCTGTTACAAAGCTCAATTTTGTGTATTCTCGAAATTTTCGCCAGATTTTGGCCAATATATCAGGAGAAAATGAAGTGGAAAGAGGTATACTAAATTTCAGCTTCAAAGGCATCGCCTTAAAGTTGCAAATAAGAGGCGCAGGCCTTTCAAGAGGCGTTCGAAAATTCTGCGTCTCTTCGTTAAACAGTCACTGTCTCGAAACACCTGCGCCACTTCTCGCTTTTTGATTTGCTCTCCAGAGACGTTACTTTGTTCCATCTCTTTCAACGGCATGTTGTCCTGTTACAAAGCTCAATTTTGTGTATTCTCGAAATTTTCGCCAGATTTTGGCCAATATATCAGGAGAAAATGAAGTGGAAAGAGCTATACTAAACTTCAGCTTCAAAGGGATCGCCTTAAAGTTGCAAATAAGAGGCGCAGGTCTTTCAAGAGGCGTTCGAAAATTCTGCGTCTCTTCGTTAAACAGTCACTGTCTCGAAACACCTGCGCCACTTCTCGCTTTTTGATTTGCTCTCCAGAGACGTTACTTTGTTCCATCTCTTTCAACGGCATGTTGTCCTGTTACAAAGCTCAATTTTGTGTATTCTCGAAATTTTCGCCAGATTTTGGCCAATATATCAGGAGAAAATGAAGTGGAAAGAGCTATACTAAACTTCAGCTTCAAAGGGATCGCCTTAAAGTTGCAAATAAGAGGCGCAGGTCTTTCAAGAGGCGTTCGAAAATTCTGCGTGTCTTCGTTAAACAGTCACTGTCTCGAAATATCTGCGCCACTTCTCGCTCTTTGATTTGCTCTCCGGAGACGTTACTTTGTTCCATCTCTTTCGACGGCATGTTCTCCTGTTACAAAGCCCAATTTTGTGCATTCTGAAAATTTTCGCCAGATTTTGGCCAATATATCAGGAGAACATGAAGTCGAAAGAGGTATACTAAATTTCAGCTTCAAAGGCATCGCCTTAAAGTTGCAAATAAGAGGCGCAGGCCTTTCAAGAGGCGTTCGAAAATTCTGCGTCTCGTTGTTAAACAATCACTGTCTCGAATCACCTGCGCCACTTCTCGCTCTTTGATTTGCTCTCCAGAGACGTTACTTTGTGCCATCTCTTTCGACGGCATGTTCTCCTTTTACAAAGCCCAATTTTGTGTATTCTCGAAATTTTCGCCTGATTTTGGCCAATATATCAGGAGAAAATGAAGTGGAAAGAGCTATACTAAATTTCAGCTTCAAAGGGATCGCCTTAAAGTTGCAAATAAGAGGCGCAGGTCTTTCAAGAGGCGTTCGAAAATTCTGCGTGTCTTCGTTAAACAGTCACTGTCTCGAAATATCTGCGCCACTTCTCGCTCTTTGATTTGCTCTCCGGAGACGTTACTTTGTTCCATCTCTTTCGACGGCATGTTCTCCTGTTACAAAGCACAATTTTGTGCATTCTGAAAATTTTAGCCAGATTTTGGCCATTATATCAGGAGAACATGAAGTGGAAAGAGGTATACTAAATTTCAGCTTCAAAGGCATCGCCTTAAAGTTGCAAATAAGAGGCGCAGGCCTTTCAAGAGGCGTTCGAAAATTCTGCGTCTCGTTGTTAAACAATCACTGTCTCGAAACACCTGCGCCACTTCTCGCTCCTTGATTTGCACTCCAGAGACGTTACTTTGTTCCATCTATTTCAACGGCATGTTGTCCTGTTACAAAGCTCAATTTTGTGTATTCTCGAAATTTTCGCCAGATCTTGGCCAATATATCAGGAGAAAATGAAGTGGAAAGAGGTATACTAAATTTCAGCTTCAAAGGCATCGCCTAAAAGTTGCAAATAAGAAGCGCAGGACTTTCAAGAGGCGTTCGAAAATTCTGCGTGTCTTCGTTAAAGAGTCACTGTCTCGAAATATCTGCGCCACTTCTCGCTCTTTGATTTGCTCTCCGGAGACGTTACTTTGTTCCATCTCTTTCGACGGCATGTTCTCCTGTTACAAAGCCCAATTTTGTGCATTCTGAAAATTTTCGCCAGATTTTGGCCAATATATCAGGAGAACATGAAGTCGAAAGAGGTATACTAAATTTCAGCTTCAAAGGCATCGCCTTAAAGTTGCAAATAAGAGGCGCAGGCCTTTCAAGAGGCGTTCGAAAATTCTGCGTCTCGTTGTTAAACAATCACTGTCTCGAAACACCTGCGCCACTTCTCGCTCTTTGATTTGCTCTCCAGAGACGTTACTTTGTTCCATCTCTTTCAACGGCATGTTGTCCTGTTACAAAGCTCAATTTTGTGTATTCTCCAAATTTTCGCCAGATTTTGGCCAATATATCAGGAGAAAATGAAGTGGAAAGAGGTATACTAAATTTCAGCTTCAAAGGCATCGCCTTAAAGTTGCAAATAAGAGGCGCAGGCCTTTCAAGAGGCGTTCGAAAATTCTGCGTGTCTTCGTTAAACAGTCACTGTCTCGAAATATCTGCGCCACTTCTCGCTCTATGATTTGCTCTCCGGAGACGTTACTTTGTTCCATCTCTTTCGACGGCATGTTCTCCTATTACAAAGCCCAATTTTGTGCATTCTGAAAATTTTCGCCAGAGTTTGGCTAATATATCAGGAGAACATGAAGTGAAAAGAGGTATACTAAATTTCAGCTTCAAAGGCATCACCTTAAAGTTGCAAATAAGAGGCGCAGGCCTTTCAAGAGGCGTTCGAAAATTCAGCGTCTCTTCGTTAAACAGTCACTGTCTCGAAACACCTGCGCCACTTCTCGCTTTTTGATTTGCTCTCCAGAGACGTTACTTTGTTCCATCTCTTTCAACGGCATGTTGTCCTGTTACAAAGCTCAATTTTGTGTATTCTCGAAATTTTCGCCAGATTTTGGCCAATATATCAGGAGAAAATGAAGTGGAAAGAGCTATACTAAACTTCAGCTTCAAAGGGATCGCCTTAAAGTTGCAAATAAGAGGCGCAGGTCTTTCAAGAGGCGTTCGAAAATTCTGCGTGTCTTCGTTAAACAGTCACTGTCTCGAAATATCTGCGCCACTTCTCGCTCTTTGATTTGCTCTCCGGAGACGTTACTTTGTTCCATCTCTTTC